>NC_091057.1:174619845-174724115 GCF_000393655.2 Nicotiana sylvestris
GTCCCAAAAGGGACACTCCCTTCCTGAAATTTGTTTTCTCCTTTCTTTGTTTCTCTTCGAATCCCTTTTATGTTTTAACCCCAAGTTCAGGATACACCAGAAAGGGGAGGTGGCAGGTTTGTTTTCACGGAATTTCGTTTCATGAAGGAAAATGCCTCGTTTCGTTGGTACGTTTGTCCAAGCCTGATGAATCATGATGTTTGATGGCGTTCAAAGTAAAGAGGAAAAAGAGAAATTACCCCCAGCAAGTCCGCCTTCGGACGAATCCCCACAGAGTCTCCCTTTGTACACTCCCCCACAAAGTCTCCCCAATATATATAAAAAAAAAAAAAATCCCCGTTGGAATTTCCCCAGCACATCCCCAGCAAGTCCCTTTGTAAAAATTCCCCAACAAGCTTACCCCAACCAAGCCTAGAAAGCCCGCTTCGAAACAAATCCCCAGCATGCCCCATTGTACAAAAATACACACAAAGAATCCACTTTGTAAATATTCCCCCATAGGGTTTCCTTTGTACAAATCCCCACAAAATACCTCCAATAAAATCCCCGTTGAGAACCTCCAAGCAAAACGGGACACAAAAAAAAAAGAGAAAAGAAAAAGAGCCTTACGAGGCAAATCATCACAGAATCTGGAAATACAAGCCTGAGCGGTCTAAAGGGTTTCGGCATATGAATCAAATCAATGGCGGGACTTCACAACAGAAATGAAGACGCAACAAAGCAACCGGGAACGATCAAGGTCACCAAACCGACCGTCATTTCCGAACTAACAATTGTCCTTTGTCTGAAAAGTTGAAACAGGTGTAATCCAAGACAACCGTGCAAGAAGCAGGTGTCGCCCAAAGAAGAAGGTACATGGGTACAAGAAATATTTTGGCAATAAGGAATTCACTCGAAAGGTAAGTTTCCACGAAACTCCCTTTTATCTTCTACTAAAACAAGAAAATTCAAAAAAAGAGGTCGCTTAGTATTCTCGAACTTTGTCCCCAGCCAATTAGCATTAGGGTTTTAAACCCTAAACTGAATTTTCCTTTTAATCAGCATTAGGGTTTTAAACCCTAAACTGAACTTTTTCCATTCAGCCAGCATTAGGGTTTTAAACCCTAAACTGAGCTTTTCCATGCAATCAGCATTAGGGTTTTAAACCCTAAACTGAATTTTTTTCCATTCAGCCAGCATTAGGGTTTTAAACCCTAAACTGAGCTTTTCCATGCAATCAGCATTAGGGTTTTAAACCCTAAACTGAATTTTTCCTTTAGTCAGCATTAGGGTTTTAAACCCTAAACTGAATTTTCCTTTAGTCAGCATTAGGGTTTTAAACCCTAAACTGAACTTTTCCCTCTCAGCCAACATTAGAGTTTTAAACTCTAAACTGAGCTTTTCCATGCAATCAGTATTAGGGTTTTAAACCCTAAACTGAATTTTCCTTTTAGTCAGCATTAGGGTTTTAAACCCTAAACTAAACTTTTCCCTTTCAGCCAGCATTAGAGTTTTAAACTCTAAACTGAGCTTTTCCATGCAATCAGCATTAGGGTTTTAAACCCTAAACTGAATTTTCCTTTTAGTTAGCATTAGGGTTTTAAACCCTAAACTGAACTTTTCCCTTTCAGCCAGCATTAGAGTTTTAAACTCTAAACTGAGCTTTTCCATGCAATCAGCATTAGGGTTTTAAACCCTAAACTGAATTTTCCTTTTAGTCAGCATTAGGGTTTTAAACCCTAAACTGAACTTTTCCCTTTCAGCCAGCATTAGAGTTTTAAACTCTAAACTGAGCTTTTCCATGCAATCAGCATTAGGGTTTTAAACCCTAAACTGAATTTTCCTTTTAGTCAGCATTAGGGTTTTAAACCCTAAACTGAACTTTTTCCTTTCAGCCAGCATTAGAGTTTTAAACTCTAAACTGAGCTTTTCCATGAAATCAGCATTAGGGTTTTAAACCCTAAACTGAATTTTCCTTCTAGTCAGCATTAGGGTTTTAAACCCTAAACTAAACTTTTTCCTTTCAGCCAGCATTAGAGTTTTAAACTCTAAACTGAGCTTTTCCATGCAATCAGCATTAGGGTTTTAAACCCTAAACTGAATTTTCCTTTTAGTCAGCATTAGGGTTTTAAACCCTAAACTGAACTTTTTCCTTTCAGCCAGCATTAGAGTTTTAAACTCTAAACTGAGCTTTTCCATGAAATCAGCATTAGGGTTTTAAACCCTAAACTGAATTTTCCTTCTAGTCAGCATTAGGGTTTTAAACCCTAAACTAAACTTTTTCCTTTCAGCCAGCATTAGAGTTTTAAACTCTAAACTGAGCTTTTCCATGCAATCAGCATTAGGGTTTTAAACCCTAAACTGAATTTTCCATTTAGTCAGCATTAGGGTTTTAAACCCTAAACTGAACTTTTTCTTCCAGCCAGCATTAGGGTTTTAAACCCTAAACTGAGCTTTTCCATGCAATCAGCATTAGGGTTTTAAACCCTAAACTGAATTCTTCCTTTGTTCGGCGTTAGGGTTTTTAAACCCCAAACCGAACTTCTCCCCAGCTAGCCGGTGTTAGGGCTCCAGCCCTGAACTGAACATGTATATCCTCTTTCATCAATTTTATGAACTTCCTGGTGAATAATTAACGAAATTTTCCTAGTGAAACCGGGGCAGAAAATTTCGTTCGTTTGTTTGTTTTCTCCCGCAGGTCTGACCTCGAGCCACATGGATCGAAATGACCCACGAGATAAATCCCAGTTCGGAATCAAAGAAGAAAAAAGACAAAAGAAGATATCCCGAGATATCAGAGTAAAAGGGAAAGCAGATCGACTCCAACATTTGACTAAGGTCCTGAACTCTGCCAGTCACATTTTATTCGGTATCCCGGAGATTAAACAAGTCGCCGCAACTCGCAAGCATCAAGATTCAGATCAGAGTCTACAAGCAGAATCAGCTAAGACCCAAGATCAAGTCGTAAAAGAATCATAGATAGGAATCTTGTAACTAGCAGTTGACATACATATAAGTAGTTAGTTCAGTTTCTAATTTTCGTTTGGTTGTAATAAGGCGGTCAGTGACGTAGCAGTGACAACAACAGCAGCAGTAGCAGCAAGCATTGCAATCCCATGGTAGTCCCAGCTACCAAAACTTCCCGAACTACATTGACCTGATTCCTGTTTAGCCCAGGATATGTAGGAAATCTTTGAAGCAAGATTCGGTCAGATCTTTTAAAAACATGCTTCATACGGAGTGGTCTATAGGCAAAAATCGCTCATACACGCTCACTTTATCTTTGCACGAAAACCCTTCGTGTTTCCGAACAAAGAGGGGCAGCTGTGAGCACGTGATTTTTGTTTCGCACGACAATCGCTCCAAAAGGAAATAAAAAATAATAATTGGCCCTGCTGTACAAATTTTGGATTTCTGTGCGGCACCTTGTTGATTTATTTGTGACTTCGGCCCATTTTTATTTATTTACTTTATTAAAACAAAATTCAAAAAATATATGTGTCCTGCATAATTCGAACCGTAATCCGGTCGTTGAATAGAAAATCACGAATGGGCAATCTTCGTCCGTGATTTTATTTTGTTTAACTTTACCTGTTTTGAAATATTTTAGTGTGTGTGCAAATAATTGTATTGAGTGTGTGTTTAATTTTAATTTGATTTTTTGGCTTAGTTTTGTTTTAAAATAAATAAGAAAAAAAAATATATATATATTGAAAGGACCCCTTCCCTCCCGGACTTGGGCCAATTTTAACAAAATTGGCCCAAACAAACAGCCCAAAACCCAGGCCTGCCCGGTCCAACACCACCTGATGCCCAGAGAATCCAAACGACGTCGTTTTGGTACAGGTTGATCTGGGCCGTTGATCTCAAATTGATCAACGGCCAAGATCAATTCCCCATAACCCACCAATAAACCCGACCCGTCTCACCCGGACCGACCCCAACCCTTTACCCTTGAAACGACACCGTTCCACTTAAGCTATCAGATCCAGACCGTAGATCTAGATTGATCTAACGGTCGAGATCAATCCACCCATTAACTATATAAGGCCATAATCCTACCCTGCCCCCCTATCTGAACCCCAACCTTCGTCCCCAAACAAACAGCCCTAAAACCCTAGCCGCCCCTGCGTACTTTCGCCATGAAAGCTGGCGGCATGGATGCCGGTGACCTTCCCCTTAACACCCTAGAATCCCCTTGCCTTCCTGAACATGAATCCATTAACCCTGTAGTTCGAATCCCTCCCCACCTTCTCGAATCTTCATTTGAAGATTCGAGTCGAAACTCGATCTACACAGTTTAACCCCAGCTTCACACCAGATACTCCCCAGACCCCCCTCGTGACCAAACCATACTTGGTTTGGTCCGAATCTGACCAGGGAAGCCTGAATCCCAGATCTAAGTTTTGAAAATTTTGTGTTCCTCCGTCATTTGGTTCAACCAAAGAGATTAAGGTCTAATGGACTTTAATCAAAGTGTTTCTCATCTGAGAAACACTTCGTTTAAAGTCCGTTCAGCCTTAAGAAAGGCCTGGCCAAGTCCGAGTCAAGGTCTTGATTTTCAAGGTTTAAGGTGAGTTCTTTCTTTTCTTTATTTGTTTTGGTTCGTTTGATTGTTGTAAGGGTCTTTTCGTTTTCTGTCCTTGACTTCTATCAACTGTGCTTCAACCGTTTTGCCTGAACTTCTGTTTGTTTGTCTAAAATCCCCCCTCCTGTTCTGATAAGACATATGTATTTGTTGTACAATAATTGAGCTTCAAATGTTGACTGAGCAATTGGTTCCTCGAGTACCACTTTGCTCAGTCAGTATAATTCGAATTATGGGTCGATACTGTTAAATGTCGGATTTTTGGTTACGATTGTGTATGTTAATGCTAATATAGTCGAGTCGACATGTGTCATCAATTAATTTCAACTGTCCGAACAATAACAAATCGATTTACTTCTGCTAAGCATTTGTTGAGTCAATTAAGAACCAGTTTTTGTTTACTTATAGTTGTTTGGATTAAACAGTAATGTAAAAAGATTTGTTTGGTTTAAATTCTGAATTGGAAGGCATGTGCACTCGTGCACAGCATGTGCATTAGTGCACCTCATGTGCTTTGTGCACAGCCTATGGCCTGCATAAAGGCTTTTGTTAAGTTTTAAACAATTTGACAGCATATGCTGTCAGATACATTCCACTGCCCATACTTGGCTTTAGTTTAAAGGAGTATTTAAACCTTTTAAAAGTGAAGTCTGCCAGAGAATGTTGATGGGGTTTAATACTTAATTAGCTAAAGTTGGAAATGGAAGGCACATGGGAAGGGTACTGTGATTTCTGAAAACAGGCTGTTTAAAAAGGTTAGGATAGAGGCTTATAAAAAGGGGGGATAGACATACAGAAAGGGGAATGGAACTGGGAGGGTTGTAAAAGAAAAAATACTGTGAGGAGTTTGAAAAGGAGAGCTGAAATACATACAAAATAGATACACATAGATAGAGGGAGATTAAGGGATAGAAGGGATACACCCAACAATCAGAAACTTTCTTCCTCCTATTGTTATTGGGTTTTCAGTTGTTTCAATTTGTTCAAGCCAATTCTGATCCTTTGAAATCCCAGTTGTGTCTATTAGTTGAGTGCCTTCATTGGTTTACTACTGTGTTTGGTCTGTCCGGAGTTCTGATTCTACTCCACTGGGTGTTGCTTTTACTTGGCTATTGTTTTCTATTGGCCATAGTTGCATTTCTGCACTCGAGCCTGTTCTTGCTACTGCTATTTTGCTCACTATTGTTGCTGCATTTCTGTCCTGCTGCTACTGTTATTTGGTTTCCTGCTGCTGCTGACCTTTCCCTGTCATTCTCTTCTTCCTCTTTGCATTTCAGCATTCCAGGTACACATTTCAAATCCTATGTGGGTGTAAACTGTAACCGTTCGAAAGCATGAAATGAAAGGAATTCCAAGAAGTTTAAATGTCTGTCTGTAATGCTCGTGGTCTATTGCTCCTTTCGTATGAATTGATCAGTGTATAATTCAATAGTAAAAATGCCAGTTAGTTAATGCTTAAGCTGAGTTTTAGCCTCTTGTATCTTAGTTTGTAGTTGTTTGTTGATATGGGTTAAGTAATGGTGTGGTACGTAGGATGTACAAATATTTGACACAGTGACTGATCAGATTCTTGTTTTAGCTATAATGATAGGATACTTCCACCTTACACAATGATATTCCGATTTATTTTAGTTCCTTCCGTCAAAACCCGCTAGGAAGTATATAGGAGCGCGTTCGAACCCCCAATGATAATAATGCTCAGTGGGTTAATTCCCTTAACCTAGCCTAAATGAGTCTAGTTTGAATTCAATTCAAGAGATGTTTCGGATATGAGCCTAGCATTTGTCACGTAATTTCTTTATCAAAGTAGAACATTTCTCATAAAAGTAGGACGTCTTTTACTTTAACTAATTAGAGATTGACAAGATTTAGGCCCAAAGCATATACTTGAGTTAATATGTATCTTCTTTCTTCTATTTTAGATTGAACATAGTTAGAAATGTAGCCACTTTAGGATATCCTTTTCTAAAATAGAGATGAGCCTCGCCAAATAAAAAATGCAAAATTGCGGGGCCCTCAATAAATAACCATGATAATTATTTAGAATTCAGGATAGGCCATTTAATAAATTTCATGGCCTTCTAACAAAAATAATAACGCGTTAGACTCCGTAGGCGCGTCTTAATCATATTCTTAAATTCGGGTGCACATTGATGTGACCCAAATCCGAATCTCAACGAAGTCCGAATGCGTCGACGATCACGGGTGCATTGATTGTGACGTGATTTGACATGCATTTTCACGACGTTGCAATTCTATAAAAATAAATGATAATAATAAAAGCGGTTTAAACTTAATAAAAGCACATAGGTCACAACATGTATTTAAATCAGATATTTAGCCATTATAACAATTTAAGCGACCGTGCTAGAACCACGGGATTCGAGGGTGCCTAACACCTTCCCTCGGGTCAACAGAATTCCTTACTTAGAATTTCTGGTTCGCAGACTTCATTTGGAAAAGTCGAAAATTTCCTCGATTTGGGATTCAAGATAAACCGGTGACTTGGGACACCAAAAGCCAAACCTTTCCCAAGTGGCGACTCTGAATTAAATAAATAATCCCATTTCGAATATTGTCACTTAAATTGGAAAAACTCTTACTGTTATAAAGTAATGCCCTTTGGCCTCAAAAATGCTGGGGCAACCTATCAAAGGTTGGTCACCAAAATGTTCCAAGAACATTTAGGGAAAACAATGGAGGTATATATAGACGATATGCTCGTCAAAACCCAGCAATCTCATGATCATATTTCTCATCTATCTATTACTTTTGAAATTTTGCGAAAATTTAATATGAAACTCAACCCAGAAAAATGTGCATTTGGAGTTGCATCAGGTAAGTTTTTGGGTTTTCTTGTTTCTAACCGTGGTATTGAAGTGAATCCTTCTCAGATCAAAGCAATAGAAGAAATCCCGGATATCCTTACTAATAAAAAGGAAGTACAACGATTAACGGGAAGAATTGCAGCTTTGGGGAGATTTATTTCCAAATCCTCAGAAAGGTGTTTTAAGTTTTTCTCTGCACTTAAAAAGCAAGATCATTTTGAATGGAATGAAGATTGTCAGCAAGCCCTTAGAAATTTGAAAGCTTATTTGTCAAAACCACCGTTGTTGGCAAAACCGAAGGTAGGGGAAAAACTTCTCATTTATCTGGCCGTATCTGAAGTCGCGGTAAGTGCTGTTTTAGTCCGCGAGGACCAAGGTAAACAATCTCCTATTTATTACGTAAGTAAGTCCTTATTGGAAGCTGAGACACGATACCCACAGCTAGAAAAATTAGCATTAGCTTTGGTCATGGCATCTAGAAAGTTAAGACCTTATTTTCAATGTCATCCCATTGTTGTAGTTACTGCTTTTCCGCTTCGAAATATTTTGCATAAACACGAACTTTCAGGAAGATTAGCAAAATGGGCTATAGAACTAAGTGAATATGAAGTTATTTATCAACCCAGGACCGCTATAAAGTCTCAAGTACTAGCTGATTTCGTGGCTGATTTTAGCCAGGGGATGCATTTAGAAGCAGAAAAAGAATTATTAGTTTTTAATGGTGCGAACCCGGGGACTTGGGTTTTATACACTGACGGTTCATCTAATGTAAAAGGGGCAGGCTTAGGAATAGTCCTCGTACCACCTGCGGGTGAGACCATTAGACAGGCTATAAAATGTCATTCTATAACTAACAATGAAGCAGAATATGAAGCTGTAATTGCAGGTTTAGAATTGGCACGAGAACTCGGCATAACACAGATTATAATCAAGAGTGATTCTCAACTCGTGGTTAATCAGATGCTGGGGACTTACACAGCCAGAGAGTCACGAATGCAAGAATACCTCGCAAAGGTACGGGAGTTAGTAAAGCAATTCCAAACTTGGAAAGTAGTGCAGGTCCCAAGAGAAGAGAATGTAGAGGCAGATGCTTTAGCAAACCTTGCATCCGCAGCAGACGTGGCAAACAATACAGATGCTTCAGTCATACATCTATTTCATTCCGTTCTTGAACCTGACAAAAACGAGGTAAATTTTAATCATCTAACATGGGATTGGAGAAATGAAATTGTTGCCTTTTTACAGCACGGAACCGTGCCTAATGACAAAGGAAAGGCTTACGCGCTTCGCAAAAAAGCTGCACGATATTGTTTATATCAAGGTAATCTTTATCGAAAGATGTTCGGCGGACCACTAGCAAGGTGTCTCGGTCCTTCTCAAACTGAATATGTCATGAGAGAAGTACATGAAGGACATTGTGGGAATCACGCAGGAGGACGGTCACTAGTAAGAACGTTAATTCGCACAGGATATTATTGGCCTAAGATGGAAGAAGAGGCAACCAGTTTCGTGTCCAAATGTGATAAATGTCAAAGGTACGGCAATAATATGCACAGACCAGCTGAGTTACTACATCCTGTTTTAGCCCCTTGGCCCTTTATGAAATGGGGAATGGATATCGTAGGTCCACTTCCACAAGCAAAAGGTCAGGTAAAATTTCTACTTGTACTTACAGATTATTTCACTAAATGGGTAGAAGCAGGGGCATTTAAACAGGTACGAGAAAAAGAAGTTAAAGACTTCATATGGCGAAATATAATATGCCGCTTTGGAGTACCAAAGGAGATCGTATGTGACAATGGACCACAATTCATTGGAGCACAAGTTACAGAATTTCTTCGAAGTTGGCAGATCAAAAGAATAACATCTACGCCATATCATCCAGTAGGGAATGGACAAGCGGAATCAACTAACAAAGTTATTATCAATTACTTGAAAAAGAGGTTACAAGATTCAAAAGGTAATTGGCCTGAGGTGTTACCCGGAGTACTATAGGCTTATCGTACAACGACCAAAACAGGCACTGGAGAAATACCATTTTCGATGGTTTATGGTACGGAAGCCTTAATTCCAGTTGAAATAGGTGAGCCAAGCACACGGTACGATCAGGCAACGGAGGAATCCAATAATGAGGAGATGCGGGTTAGCCTAGATTTACTTGAAGGAAGAAGAGAAGCTGCTTTGATAAGGATGACAGCACAAAAGCAAGTAATAGAACGATATTACAACAGGAAAGCACGCCTCAGATTTTTCAAAATTGGGGACTTCATGCTTAAAAAGGTGTTCCAATCTGCAAAAGCTGTTAACTCAGGAAAGCTAAGTCCAACATGGGAAAGACCATACAAAGTCCGTGGCATTGCGGGAAAAGGAGCATACCAGTTGGAAACAATGGATGGTAAAGTTTTACCCTCACATTGGAATGCTGTCCACTTAAAAAGATATTACTTTTAAGAAAGTACCTACGGTCAGGTATCATCATGTTAAAATTTCTCTCTTGGTTTATTAATATTTTACTAACGATTTTAGATGCTAGGCAAAATATCCTAACTCGTGCCAAATGATGAGTCACAACCTGCAAGGCAAAATGGAGTATTCTTAAATTCCTAGCCCAGGGTTACAATTAATCTGATGGAAATACACACGAGTTAGGCAGTCTTCATCTATAATCACACCGTCGAGTCCCGTATATCTTTCTGTTTCAGGAAAAAGGTCAACACTTGGGGGACTACATATTATACACAGATATGTGTAGAGAAACAGATACGAGTATCGAACAAAAATCGGCCACAAAGAAGCAAGTGTTGAGAAAAAGTTACGAAGTCTTCAGCATTCATGAGAACAACAGAGTCATCTCTCAAACTCATAAACAAAGTCACCTCTCAAACCCTTCTTAACATGTAAAGATAGGGTCATGACTATGTACTGAAACAGGTTATAAAAAAAACCTTGTTTAGTTTATGTTATTTACAAATCTGTTACAAGAAAAACAGTTACGAGAAAAGTTGTAGATGTATTGTAATACATGTAACAGTCAAACACTTGTTAAAAGTTTATGAATGAAAACTTGCCAAAGTTGTTTCATACAAAACGTGTGTTTTCCTATTACTTTCATCGTATTTTAACACCATTATGAAGTTGAGACGTCTTCTTCATTAAGTGTCGATAAAATAAAAGGGCCCTCTTTTATAAGCCTCATGTCAATAAGTCATGGAAAGAATCATAAAGCATTTTCAAAGGATAAAAATGCTAAACTATTCTATAAGTCCTAAATAAGTAAGGAAAAGGCAAGAGTAGAACACATTGAAGTACTAACAAAACTTCTTGATATAATTAAAAAGACTAAGTAGAAACTTAGTCAATAAAAGTTTATACAAGTGCCCCATTATGATAACTGGGGACTTTCACCAAAAAATCCTTTAAAAAAACTAAGGGATAAAACCATCATTCAATTGAGGGGGTTGTCACGGAAGCTTCAACTTCCACAGACTGGGTTGTAGAAGTTTCACCCTCTGAAGCTGGAATAGCAACATTTTCAGGAACTTCAAGGGCAGGAGAAGGAGTATCAGTAGACTGTTGGCTTTTCTCGATGGTATCTATGACTTTGGCCAGTTCAGACTGCAAGTCAAAACCCTCTTGAGCAGCTTCCGTCAAAGCATCACGACGAGAATTCAGGAAAGCCCAACTCACTTCTATGTTAAAATTTTCCTCTAGAAGTTCATATTCCTTTTCCCACATAGCAAGATCGTTTTTTAAAATTTGATTTTCAGCCAAATGGGAATCAAGGGAAGCTTCAAGAGAAGCATGAGAACTCTTCAAGGCTTGAATCTCGTCAGAAGAAGTCTGTAAGTCAGCCTGAGCTTGAGTCAAGCTTTGCACTAACTCTCCTGCATATTCTTCCTTTTTAGCCAAAAGTGCCTTCAGCTCTCTAACTTCTTCACTAGCTCTGGATAATTGTTCTGACAAAGAGCATTCCAAAAGCTCTTTGTCTCTTTTCAATTGGCTTGAAGAGGCTTTGACTGTTGCCAGTTCAGAAGTTAAACCACGGTTTTGCTGCTCTAGGAGATCTTTATCTTCTTGCAACTCTTCTATGGTCCCTTGAGCATTTTTCGAACTGCTCCTTCCAATTGGTTGTTTCAAGTTGGGCTCCCCTAGCTATTTCCTCAGCCTCGTGGACAGACTTTTCAGACTCACGCGCTTTTCTTTCCAGTAAGGAAATTCTTCTCATTAATTCCGTGCTAATAAGATTAGCCTACAGAGGTAAGTCATGGAAATGAGAAATTGAAGATAATTTAAAAAAAAAAAAAAACTTGTTGGTAGAAATACCTTCAAAGTAGAATGAACTACGTCATTCATCAAAGTTAAGCAGCTATGGCTCTCCATCTTCTTCTTCTCGATATCTCCAATTAGAGGTTCAAGCCAAACATCGGCTCTGTCGGTCTTCCTCAGGAGGCTATGATTGGCAGGAACCTCCAAAGTAACACTTCTCATTGTCATATTTCCGCTGCTAGAACCTATCTCTGTATGATGAACAGAGGGAAGAGGAGCAGCGGAAGGAATGGAGGGAAAAGATGTAGAAACCAACACCGGAGCAGAAGTAGGTGCGGTCGAAGCAGCCAAGGGAACAGATATAGGAGCGGTAGAAATTGGCAAACAAACGGAAATTGTTAAAGCTGGTAAAGAAACACTTACGGCTGGCAGAGGAATGGAGGAAATAGGAACAAATGAGGAAAGAGGAGCTTCATCAAAAACAGGTCCGAGCTCGCCACTCCCGAAACCACTGTCAAAAAGGTGCTGAATTGACTCATTATTATCTCTTGGTTCGACATCCTCATCAGATTGAATCAAAACAGGCTCGGTGACGGAGGTACGAGCAGGAGTGTTTTCAATTTCATTATCAATGATTATTCGTCTCTTGGCCCTTGGCCTGGTAATTAGGGAGGTACCCTCCTCTTCTTCTTTAGAACTTTCCTTTGTAGCTTTTCTTTTAGGCAGCAAGGCTCGAGCCTTATCTAAATCCAGAGCAGCATTCGCAGACATGCGAATGGCCATAGCTACTTCAGTTGTCATTCTCTAATGCCAAATCCTGATTAAAGAATGGATATACATGATTGAAGTTGAGGAAAAAGTGCTTAACATGTAAAACAAAAAAATTAAAAAAAGGGGGGATACCATGTGTTTTGACTTTCCAGCCATGTAAAGAAGAAATTGATTTCCAAGTTCTCTGCTCCCTAGTAGCAATCTTCAAAAGTGAGTCTACCCAACCACAAAAGTTGGGAATAGGTTCCACATCTCACATGGTTGCTACAAAAAATCAAGAAGGAACGAGGTTAAAAACAACATTCTTTTGAAATTCTCAAAAGTAGGTACGGTAAATAAGAGGAAACTTACGTTCAAAATTCCACTTCTCAGGAAAGGGAATATTTGTTTCGCCAATCAAATCCACTGTACGGACAGCAACGTAACGGATGTACCATCCACGATCTTTATCATCCTCAGGGTTTACAAAAACTTTTTTGCTCCTTGCAGTTAAGGTGAAAACCCCATGGCGTATTAAGTTGGGATGGTATAGATGAATGAGATGAGAAAAGGTGAAATTGACATTGGCCTTGGATGATAAATATCTCAAACAAGCCACTGTTCTCCACACCAATGGACCAATTTGGGCCAAACAAATTGTAAAGAAACGACAAAAATCGAGAATAACTGGGTCAATCGGAGGATTAAAACCTAAAGTGAAGGGGTAAGTGTAAACAGAAGAATACCCATTTCTAAAAGAGGAAATTCTTTGATTTGGGGAAGGAATTGACATTCGGAGACTATCCTTCCAGTTACAATCTCTTCTTATGGTGGGGATTGTAAGCTCGGTTACTAATGTTGGGTAAGTATCGGCTCTTTCTAAATTTTTAATTTGTTTTTGAAGAGACGTTTTGTCACTTTCAAAAGACAAATCGCCGGGAACTATATCATCAACTGAGGGTTCTTGAGAAGTATCAAGAATTTCCCTACTTTTAGAAGAAGGGGCTTTTGGGACAAACCTCCTTGAAGAAGAACCAGAGGAGCCGCCTCGCGTAGATTCTAACCCTGTTCTAAGCCTACTTCCTCCGCCTCTTCTGTGTCTAACAGGGGCCTTGGGGAACTGATCTAGAATTGGAACTTTTTTACGGTTAGGGTTTGAAGAAGACATTGTTAAGAAGGAAGTATGTGCTGAAGATTTGTGAAGAAGACAAAGGAAGACAAAGTTATATGTAAAATGGGAACCGTTAACTTTTTAAGTATAATGATGAAAAGCCTATAATAAAGGCAGCTATCACTTCGTAAATAGTGAGAATAAAGAAGTCTCGAAGAAGGGTATGAATAGCGGAATCAATTATAAAATGACACATGGACAGAACATTAAATGGAAAAGACTGCTGGGACGTTAGTACTGTCATGAGCATTAATTGTGGCAAAAGTTCTTTTTACATGAAGATCCACTTTCCAATTATTTAATCGATAAAAAAAATGGAAAGTGGGGGGACTATCTGTATTGGAAAAAAACTGAATTTATATTAAAGATGATGTGGCATGACACGTGGATTAGTTGAATGGTCAAAGAACAGCAATTGACTAAGAGACACGGTGAAAACAGCCACGGGAAGAAGAATTTAAATAGGCACGAGACGACGTATAGATACGAGTCTCGTACCAATTTAAATTATTTACAGCCAAAGGATTATAAGGCATTGAAAGCAAGGATCAGATGACAAAAAGGAGTCCAAATTCATTATTAAACGTTTGATACGTTATAAAGTTGGTATTTAATAGGAATGATTGTATAACGGCTTATTTAATGTCATTTATTGCTCATGATTATATCATTAAAGCTGAGGCTTTATTCCTTTACCTAGAATGATCTATAAAAGGAAGAAGTATCATCATTTGTAAGGACACGGAATACTATTGAGAATTCATTGAAATACTTATTAATTTACCTTCTACCATTGTTCTCAAAAGTATTTTATTTTTTGTCTCCTAATTATCAGTAACCCGAATTTCTTTTTTAGCTTTGACCAAGGACTCAGATTTTTGGTTAAACAATATTAGTATACATAAAAGTTTCGTAAAATTTGTGACTATGTATGTGGTTCAATCCGAGAACAATAAGTCTAGTTCTATTCCAGGACGTGGCTTATTTGAATCTCTCATTTTTCAGGGTTTTGTCAGCCATGGGAACCCAGTGTACACTAGCACGCTTACGTTCCGCCCATGCTAATCGTTTATTCTCAACGCATATATATGGAGCAAAAGAAGCACATTTAGTAATTGAAGCTTTTGTTATTCATATACAAACTTTTTCAATGCGTTGCGAGATAGAAGTATCACTTAATTGTGAAGTTTAATTTTACCATGATGATGGTATTCGTTTCTATATTTGCCTTAGACATTTGAGACAATTAAAAAGTTTTTTTGCAAGTTTAAATTGGCATGCAATAATAAACGACAAGGCATGTTAATAATTGTGAATGTATAAAAACAACTCATAAGTCATAAATCCTCAACTTGACGTTAAGGGTAACTTCTTGTTTGTATTGCGAGGCAATACAAGAGATACAACTTAATCATTATTGTGAGGCAATTCTTGATGATGAATTTTTTTATTTAGACGTAGGATTTAGTGCTAAAAGTTTGTAGACTTCAGTAAAATTAAACCCCAATTAGTTAAATCAATTTAAATAAATTAACTTTAATCGAAATTCAACTTAAACTTAAGTTAATTTAGTAGTAATATAAGTTTTTAATAGTAAAAACTACTCAAAGTTCATAAATTATGGAGTACTCAATATCTTAAAATGTTCGGTTATTTCTTTTATTATTGGTCAACATGTATAGTTTCATTTGAAGTACAAATCTAGTCAACAAGAAATTCCATCATAAAGGGGGAAAAGAAGGTGAAATGTGAAAAATTGTCTTTTATTATGAGTCACAATGATCAGTGACTAATTGTAAAAAGAAAGAACCAAAAAAAGGAAGAAAAAAGAGAGGTCAAGCTGTAAAAAGAAGCAACTCTCATCTTTCCCTTAAAACTTTCATTATCGAGAAATCCAGTGCCATAGAAGCCATCTCAATTTACCCCCTTAAGTTACCAAAAACTTACCACTAATAAGTTCGAGATAACACTTTTAACAACAAAAAAGGTAAAACTCGTTCCAGCTTCAGTTAATAACTGGTAGTAACTTGTAAGTAAAATTTGATTACTTGAATCAAGCTTTCAAAAGAACAATCTAAGAAGCTTAGTATCATCTCCTTGTCCTTGTTGTGGATTTTGATGGCACATAAAACCACTTTCTAATGTTGTGGTATCAGATTCATCTGAATTCAACGACGGCGTAGCCTCTCGTCTCTTCTCCGTCCGCCGGTTCATTCTACTGCCGGTGGCCGTCATTTTCTCCGGGAATCCTGACGATAATCCGAGATCTAGATCCTCCGCCACCCCATCCATAACTTTCCTCTTAGATCGGAAGTTGAAGCTTTGCGATCTAAAGAGATCAACATCGTTCGCCTCGGATGCTGAATCGGACTCCGGTAAAGCTGTTGCACCTGAAAACTCCGGCAACGGCCGTAACACGCCTCCTTTAAGCACCGTTTCTACCGCAGACTGGCACACGTGCCAGTTTCCCGTCCACAGTAATCCGACCGCTCCGTGCACCGGGTTCACCGTCCTTCCACACGATTCGAACAGCAGCGATTGGAATAAAGCTACAGGTACACAAAAACAAAGTAAATAAATATGTATGAACGTGGAAGTTTATGTGTGTTTTTAATTAGAGCAAAAAAAAAAAAAATCTAAACCTCAGTGGATCGTAAGGCTACTCTGTTACTTATATTAAACTTTATTTGCATACAATAAAAATTGGTTTAATCCACATGAATAGTAAGTACCTGGGCGTTGAGATTCGGGAACAGAGGAGAGGAAAGACATGAGGCCAGCACGGCCAAAGAATTTGGCGACAAAGACGGTGGCATTAGCTTGAGCATGAGGGCTTTCAATGCTCTGTAAACTTTGTCGCAGTATGCAATTCTCGTTGCAACCTTTCCGGAGAATTCGACAGCCGTTGCAACTCATGGTGCAGACGTATAACCAAATTTCCTCTTACACAAATAGCACTATATTTAAGACAAATTAAATGAACAAAGAGAACTTTGATGTCCTTGAATTGCTTGGAACACACGAAATGAGTAATGGCTTAGGATTTGGAACTGAAATAAAGTTCAAAGTGGAAGGGAGTCTTGGAGAAAAGGAAACGGAGAGAGATATATAGAGGTGAAAGAACGTGGGGGTTAAGGGGTGTATGAGTGTGGAGAAAAGTGGAGAATTATTGGACAAAGTGAGGAGAATAACCATGGGTTACATAACTAACCATAGTTAGGTTTAAAAAGGTAGTGGCTTTTGAGCAAAATGAGTGGACATGACGTTGTTTGCTTTAGCGTGGAGAGGGGGTGGGGAAAGAATAAAGTATTTGGGGGAGTTGGGGTGGGGGTTCCAAAAGTGTTGGGTAATAGCGGCTCCGTGTCTCCGCGAATGGGTAGAGAAGGGGTACCTTTTTCTATAAGTAGAAGCAGAAGAGAAGTATTGGATTCTAGTGCGGCACTTGAGAATCTTTTCTCCGCCCATTGTATGGGAGACTCTGCCCTTTCGTGATGCGCGTACTCCTCAATTTGCTCCACTTACCAACGACGTCTACGAGTGCCGCATATTTCCTTCTCCACTAATTATATCTTTTCTCGACTTTAAGCAAGCTTTTGACTATAAATTTTCAAATTTATTTTGAAAAATTTAATTTTGGTGAAGTTTGATTTGAATATGAAAATATATTTGGACATCAGTTTTCAAAACATATTTTACTTTTTTCATTGAAAAAACATAAAACATGACTTATACTCACAAGTTCTAAAAACTATCACAAATACTCAAAAATTCTTTCATTAATAACATTCATTATTATTATTACAAACCATAGTGTTGGTCCAAGTAAAGGTTAGTTTTGAAGACTGACAAAGAAACTCAGACATGAACCAGGTCCATCTTAGTGGAGCACAGATACAAATAAACTTAAGCATGTGAGATGCACGTGAAGGAAATAAACCTAACTTGCCAGAAGTAATATCTCCTAATCGATAAGGTTGCATATTGGATAAGGAGAAGAACTCCTTACTCAAAGAGAATACGAGTTAAGAAAAAGAAGGAGTTAGAGGATGAGATCAACTAGAACTCCTCCACTAAGGAAGAGTAGCATCAGAATTCTAGTCAATCTATATTTACTAACTCTATAAATATCATTGTTGTTCTCTTTTACAGATAATGTACATAAGCAGAAGTTAAACGTGAATTGAGAGCAAAATAGCAAGGCAATTTTGCAAGCAATTTGTGTGTGATTCAAGCGTGCAAACGTGAAGCTACTTGAACCTGATAGAAGAACCAGTTCCAAGTGTCTGTCTTTTATTCTAGTTCAATTGTAGCAAGTGGTTTCATATTGTACCTTTCAGCTTTATCTAGAAGCAATGTATTAGGTACTTAGAGTTTTCAAGTTAAAGTTAACTTCAATTTGTCGCAACAATTGAGGTTGTGTGCTACAACGGGATTAGAGTTAGTTCTAGGTTTACAAAAGAGTTTTTGTAAATGTTATTTTTGGCTCAGTGATTTTAGTGGAGAGTTTGGAAAAATCCTACTGGAAAGTAGGTCGTAGTTTTTTCACCTTTGTATCAGGTGTTTTTCACGTAAAATACTTGTGTTCTTTACTTCCCGCATTTACTATTTCTGCAATAGTAGGTTAATGAACATTTAGAAGAATCAGGTCCTTCCATAAACAGTTTAACCGAAAAATTGGTCACCACATAAATCACCCCCCTCTTGTGTGGTATTGAAGTATAAAACATAAATTAGTATCAGAACGGGTTATCCTTGAAGAGGCTAATACCTTAGGAAAAGATCAAGATGAGTGCACCACTTGAAAATTGGGAAGGGTAATCCACCGCTAGACCTTCACTCTTTAATGTGCAATACTACTCTTGGTATAAAAACAGGATGATAGATCACATCATCGGAGAAGACTATGAGCTATGGGACATTGTCACTACTGGTCCCTTGGATACCATGAAGAAGACTACTAAAGGAGTAGAGGTGCCAAAAACAAGAGCTAACTGCATAGCTGAAGACTTGAGGAAATGGGAAAAGAATGTTAAGGCCAAGAAATGGCTTATGTGTGGCTTGGTCCAAACGAGTACACTAGAATTCAAAGATGAACTAATGCTAAGAAAATTTGGGACACTCTGCAAGTGGCTCATGAAGGAACTCCTCAAGTGAAGAGATCAAGAGGAACACTGCTATATTCTCAATATGGGAATTTCACCATGAAGGAAGGCAAAACCATCCAGGAGATGTATATAAGGTTCACCACTCTAACAAATGAACTCAAGTCTCTTGGAAGAGAAATTATTGGGAAAGCAAAATCATTGCTATTTAGGAATCAAAGAACATTGTCACTCTCAAGTTGGACAAGCTAATTGGAAATTTCACTGCCTATGAACTTAGAAGGCAAACCATGAAGATGGATGCACCCAAGAAGGAAAGGAGCCTGGTTCTCAGAATAGCTGAAGGTGCAAATCTAGAGGAGGATGAAATGGCTATGATCACGAGGGATTTCAAGAAGTATCTAATGAGAGGAAAGGGTTCTTCAAGAGGTGCAACCTACAACAAACCAAGGGTCCCTGAAAAAATAGACCAACAAGGGCTGCTACAAATGTGGTAAGACTGACCACATCATCAAAAACTATCCTCAGTGGGAAATTGAATGGAAGAAGGAAAGGGCTGAACGAAGAAACAAGAAGAAGGAACAGGTTCATCCCAAGAAGAACAAAGGATCAACAAAGGTTATGGTTGATGCGTGGGGAGAAAGCTCAGATGAGGATTCAGAAGATGAATATAGAGATGAACAAGCACTTATGGCCATTGAAGAATCTGATGAGGAATAAGAGGTAAGTGTGATTCATCTCAAAGACAAGATTAAGTTTTTGTCGAAACAAAGTCTATATGAGTTACTGCTAGATTTCATTGATGAATCTGAGGTCACAAACAATGAAAAGGAACAGTTGTCTAAGGAATGTATAATCTTGAAAGCTAAGTGTCATGACCTAAACTGGAGGGCCATGACTAGCACCCGACCATACTTGTCGAGCACCAACGTACATTTTATCTAACCATTTTTTTATTATTTTTTAGGTTGACGAGATCAATATAAATGGTAGACCTGGATCATGGACAACCAACAATATAATATGATGGCATGAACATACATAGCAGGGGATGACCAGACAATCAAGAACCTACATATAAGGTACGAGCTACCACGCTACCATGAAAGACTATACAACAAAAACCAGCCGACAAGGCATACCAAACTATACATGAGTCGACACTTGTCTATGAGCCTCTAAATGAACATAAGTGCTGCAACATAGCCGGAACAGGGCCCCGACATACCCATAATGTCTATAACAAAAATGCATACCAAGACCAAGGCAAGTCCGGAGAAGGGATCTCGCCAATCACTGCTGAACTGGACAACCTACTGTGGTGGGGAGCTGCACCTGCCTGTCTATTAGGGCCTGCAGCACGACATGCAGCGTCCACAAACAAAAGGACGTCAGTACGAATAAAGTACTGAGTATGTAAGGCAGGGAACCATAAATACGAACAGTAATGTAAGCAGGGATAGAGAATATACAACCTGGAACATCTGAGTACCTCTGAGGGCTACTGACATGAAATGCATGATACATATGTATGTATACATAAACTTTTAAAACATACGCCTCTGTGGGCATCATCATCATCATATCGTACCCAGCCATAATAGGCTTGGTAAAAATGTACCCGGCCGTCATAAGGCTCGGTAGAATCATACCCGGCCACGTGGAGCTCGGTAAAACCCAACTGATCAGTGGTTGCACAATAGGTGCCGTACCCGGCCGACTATAGCGCGGCTCGGTAGAGTAAAATAGATACATATATATAATGCATGCTCGACTCATGGAATCACATTCTAAACCTTTCGGAGTGACATAAGGTCGGTATCCTCTGTACACGTTATTAGGACCAACTCCTCATTACGAACCCTATAAGAGTCAGAAAGTACCAACAACATTGATAACATAAGAATAAGAGAAGCAAGATTAACATAAATCGTTCCATAAGAGGGAAAGTAATGTAAGTACTGCTAGATTCTAAGAGTAGAGTATCTTTGGAAGCTCGTTCATTACATTATGTACAATCGGAGTTGTGCAAAAGAAGAAAAGGGATAGCCTCACATACCTTGTATATACTTCCCCAATCACAAGCTATGCAATTGTCACAACTCCTTAGTCTACAATAAGAGAAACGATACTATTGTTATTATTTAAGCGTCATAATTATTATGTATCGGCCACAACCTATTTTACGTTGAAACGGACAACACCTACCCTATATATATGACTTCACACCATTAAAAGCAATCACCAAACAGTCCAAACAACATCAATAATAAATATATTGAGCCTCCCAAAACAGTCCACGCACAACCTAATTACATCATACATACGACGACCACTGTAGTCGTGTCAAACGACCCGGAAATGTTACGAATAACTATCAGCCCACAACCCTACATATATATGGTGTTCCTCCACACCCTTCCACATAAAAAACTCCACAAAATAGTAGTAAAACACGCAGCCCAATAGCAACACAAAACAGTCCACAAAACAGTCCGCTATAAGTGAATAACTCGAACTCACGACTTCCGATCACCGTCCCGTTAGTTCTTACATGTATAGAACGAATTACCATGAATTCACAGTAGAGAAAAATGTATGAAAGATGGCAGTAACTTACCTTACTTATTGGATAACTCAGCCCTTCCCTTGGTTCTTCAAACTCTAGGTTTTACCTTCAAATAGAACTTGAAAGAGAGGGAAAATCGATTAGGGTTTGTGTGGGATTTTTTGGGGAGGAGTTGCAGGGGTTAACTTTGGTTTTGAGGGTCTGAAATATGGATGAAATAATTGAGTTCATAACCCCTTAAAAGTCCTCTCTTGGCCGACTTAGGTCTTTTAATTTTGTCCTATCATTTTGGCAAGTAGGTGATGCACCTACTTGTCATCTACCAATCTGCGCAGACTTGCAAAAATATGAATATCTCTATACTCTGAGATCATATTGACAAATGGTTTAATGCTTTGGAAACAAGACTCGTAGATCTTTAATTTGGTGGGTAGATCACCTCGTAATTCCTTGTAAATTAGGAGAAAAGCTTAGAAACATTTAACCTAATGTTTAAGTAAAATTATGAACCTAAGTTGGGACAACGTTTGTCGACTTTTGTTTCATAACTCGTTTGACTTCAAGACTTATGATACGGATATTATATGATTCAGACACCTTAATACATGACTTTGAGTGTATTAAGAACCTCTAGGTTTACCTGAAAATACGAGTTACAACATCCTTGATTCGTTTAACTTCTAATACTTGTTAATCACATTTATACACTCTTGTATCACTTAAGACCAATAGGATTAACTTCTTATCATATCAAAGGTAATTCCTTCTTGAATTTTTGTTAACTAATATATGGCATGAACTAACGCGTGTGGATATGGGTTGTAACACTAAGTGCAAAAATCTGGAACTCAAGGCTAGTGAAACTGATAGTAAAAATGCTGAGCTGAAGAACCAAGTTCTTGAACTTGACACTACTGTGCTAGAGTTTAGATCTACAAATTTAAAGTTAAAATTAGGAACAGGTAAAAAGAATTATGATCACACACATCTCACCTTAGAAGAAAATCTAGGAAAAATGAAGGATGAATTCTACAAAAGAGATGAGCAGATAAGAGTCCTAAAAGAAGATCTAAGCAAGGTTACGCATGAACTAGACAGAACTTGTAAATGGAATAAGTCCTCTGATGCACTTTCATGGCTACAAGAATATCATAGTAGCAATAAGAAAGGACTTGGCTATAGGACCCCTACACCTAAGTAGGATCCCAAAAGCAAGTACACCACACTTCCTAAGAACAAAATCTACACACGTTGTGGTAAAACTGGTCACTACAAAAGTGAATGTACTACTAAAGAAAAGGCTAGTCAAAAGAATAAAACATTTATTCAAGGGAAAAATAACTATCAGGATGGGCTAAAAAGAATTTACTTCACTCTTTTGCCTATAGAAATGGACCCAAACTTGTTTGGGTTCCTAAGACTAACCCCTGATTTCCTTTTGCAGGTCCAACTAAAGGGGAGAATCCAAATATAGTACATAGATAGTGGCTGCTCAAAGTATATGATTGGAAGCAAGAACCAGTTCCTTTCAGTGGAGGACCTAAAAAGAGGTAATGTCTCCTTTGGAAATGGTAAGAAAGGTGAGATCATTGGGGTTGGAAAGATAGGTAAGACAGACTCACACTCCAATGAGAAAGTCAACTTGATAGATGACTTGAAATATAGCTTAATTAGTGTATCATAATTGTGTGACAAAGGTAACTTGGTAGCATTCACCTTTATCAAATGTTTTGTGATAAATCTTACCACTGACAAGATTGTTTTGCAGGGAAAAAGAGTAAACAATATACACATTGTAGATCTCTCCACTCTTTCATAAAATGAACTCACTTGCTTAAGTGTGTTGGACAATGATCCCCTCCTTTGGCACAAAAGACTTGGATATACAAGTCTAAGTCAACTCAACAAAATAGTCTCCAAGGACCTGGTGATAGGGCTGCCTAACATCAAGTTTAAGGAAGTCAAAGTTTGTGAGGCTTGTGCAAGGGGGAAGCAGGTAAGATCTTCTTTTAAATGCAAGAAAGTGGTAAGCACGACCAGGTCGATGGAACTGGTTCATATGGATCTTTGTGGTCCAATGAGAACATTAAGATGAGGTGATAAAAAATATGTAATGATGCTTGTTGATGATTACTCAAGGTTTACTTGGACAATATTTTTAACATCTAAGGATGAAGCATTTGACATATTTACTTCTTTTGTTAGAAAAACTCAGAAACAACTAGGTAATCAACTTACATCAATTAGGTCTGATCATGGAACTGAATTTGAAAATGCTAAGTTTGCTGAATTTTGTGATAAGCACGACATGGAGTATAATTTTTCTGCCCCTAGGACTCCACAATAAAATGGAGTAGTTGAAAGAAAGAATAGGACATGAAAATATGGCTAGGACTATGCTTCTTTCTAGTAAACTGCCCCATAACTTCTGGGCAGAAGCTGTAAATGTAGACTCGTGATTTTTGACCCTCTCCGAGAATTTTCACATTTTTAGCATAAATATGTAATTTAGGTCTAATATAGCTAATTTGACTATTTTTACTTTATTTCGTTGCAAAAAGAAAATTACAAAAATATATATATAAATTTTAGTTTATGTATTTCTCATAAACTTGAAAAAATACAAAAATTGTACCTTACTTTTATGCTTTATATAATTTCAAAAATTACCAAAAAATATAGTTCTATTAATGTTTTGTAGTCATTTTAATTTTTGGAAAAAATACAAAAATATTACTTTATATTTTATCTTTATATAAAAACGAAAATTACAAAAAATAGTTTTATTAATATTTTGTAGCTATTTTAATCTTGAAAAAATATTAAAAAGATATAGTTTTGTTTTAAATATTAGTCTTATTTTGGTAGTTATTTTGCTTACATAGGATTAGTTTAGCAACGTCGTGTTCTTATTCTCGGATCCGGGCAAAAGAATAATATTCGGGTTCAAACTACCCGATTTTATGCCTAATTTTCGGACCTAGCCCATAATAATCCGAGTCCACCACACATGGGGGACACGCGTGGGGAACACGGACGGAACACCGTACACGGGGAACCCCACCGCGCATGGGGAACATAAATCTTGGACCCCTACACACGTGGGGTCCATTTGCTTGGCATTGGGTACAAAATACAAGGACAAGGCCAAGGCAAAGGGGGGAACTTGAAATTTTTTTTTGAGGAGGTACTGTTCATCTTCTTCCTTCTTTGGAAGGAACAAAAAACCCTAGCAAACCAAAAAAGCCCACCATCGTTCCACCTCCATCAACGCCGGACTCCTCCATCGTCACCACAACCAGCTCCCTCCGTCGACCCTACTGTCGATCACTGACCAAACCCCCTTCTGCTTCATCTTCCTCGCAGCGACCAACCAGCACCACCACCAAACACCACCTCTGTCAACAAACACCAAAACCCTACTGCCCGTTACCAGCATACCACCCAACTCCCCTATCGTCGACCACTGCCCAAACGACCATACTTCACCGTCGTCGTCGCTTTCCCCGACCCTACTGTCCAAACGCCATAACCATCGTCGACCGCCATCGACAAAGCCCGCCATCAGCTCCCTCGTGTCGACCTTACTGCTGTCGACGTTGTTTCATCTCTCGCGAGCAGCTGTTGGTTGCTGCGATTCTGCCTCGCCGAGTTTTCTGTTTTCCGTCGAGGTCGACTTTGGTCCGAGCCTTCTGTTTTCCGTCGAGGTCGACATTGGTTCGTCGAGGTCCGGTACGTCGAGTTTGTTGTCCGAGGTTTCGTCGTAGGTCCAACGCACCGGACGTTGATCTCAAGTAGGTCATCTCTGCCTGTGTCCTTCATATTTGATGTTAGTAATATGTATATGTGATGTTTTGAAATACCATCCTAGTTCATGCGGATAGTACGCGAATTGAGCGAGACATATATACATGATGTTTGTGAATTGCTATTTTTGTTAATTAACTCCGTATGGTGTTGAAATTTGGTCGTGAATGTCTTTTCCTTTGTTTCGTTATTTTAAGTAGTTATTCGGCATGTTGTTTCTTCTTGCTCAAATTATTGTTATCTAAATGTTTGTCTTAATGGTTGTTTGTACATGTAGTAGTAGTGTTAAAACCATAGTAGTAATTTTAATTCCACGGAAAAATACTCGTTTCATCAAATAAGTTCGATCTACAACCCATGACCTCGCAAAGTAGCAAAAATGTGGTTATTTTAGCCTTATCCCTTTTTTTAAAAAAATAAAAATAAAAAATAAAAAATAAATATAAATAAATAAATAAAAATAAGACGAGCCTCGCCAAATAAAAGGTACAAATTGCGGGGCCCTCACAAAATATATGTATTAAATGCTTAGATTCCGGGGCGGGCCGTTTAGCAAATTTCACGGCCCTACCCAAAATAATAATGCGCTAGTTGCTTTAGGCGCGCCTTTAATAATTTTATTTTCTTAAACTCGGGTGTACATTTATGTGACCCAAATCCAAATCTCAACGGAGTCGAAATGTGCCTCTAATCACGGGTACATTGATTGTGACGTGGTTTGAGATGCATTTCCATGACGTTGCAAATTCCTTTTAAAAAATAATGAATGAGACGAGTCTTGACAAACAAAAATGCACAAGCTGCGGGGCCCTCTAAATGTATATATTAAATACTTAGAATTCGGGACAGGCCGTTTAGCGAATTTCACGGCCTTCTCCCAACATAACAATACGCTAGTTGCTTTAGACGCGTATTTAATAATGTTATCTTCCTAAACTCGGGTGCACATTTATGTGACCCAAATCTCAATCTCAACAGAGTTGAAATGTAGCTCTAACCACGGGTACATTGATTGTAACGTGGTTCGAGGTGTGTTTTCCACGATGTTGCAATTCTTGATAAAAATAACATTAAATGATAAAAGCGGTTAAAAGATAAAACTGGCACATAAGTTCATATTTGTATAAAATCAGATAATCAAGCCGAATATAACAGTTGAGCGACCGTGCTAGAACCACGGAACTCGGGAATGCCTAACACCTTCTCCCGGGTTAACAGAATTCCTTATCCGGATTTCTGGTACGCAGACTGTAATATGGAGTCATTCTTTTCCTCGATTCGGGATTAAAATTGGTGACTTGGGACACCCTAAAACCTCCCAAGTGGCGACTCTGAAATAAATAAACCAATCCCGTTTCGATTGTCCTTTAATTGGAAAAAACTCCCTTACGCCCCGCGGGTGCGTAAAAAGGAGGTGTGACAGTAAACACTGCATGTTCCATCATTAATAGGTGCATGACTAGACCTCTTGTAGAGAAGACTCCCTACGAGTTACTTAAAGGGAAAAAATCAAATATATCCCATCTTAGGGCATTTGGATGCATGTTCTTTATGCACAATAATGGAAAGGACTTCCTAGGTAAGTTTGATCCCAGAAGTGATGAGGGAATATTCTTGGGATATTCTTCACATATCAAGGCCTATAAAGTGTACAACAAAAGAACTATGTGTGTAGAAGCAAGTGTACATGTGTTTTTTTATGAAACTAACATTCTTTCTGAGAGACAGGAACATGAAGATGAAACTATTGAGCTGGTAAAAGGTTTAGATGAAATCACAGCCCAAGCTGAAGCTACACCAGAAGAAGGAACATGTTCTTCCATCTAGGGCAACCTGACAGGGGGAACTGAACAAAGAAGAACTGAATCTAACTCCCCAATGGAACCTGTTCATGAGCATGTTCCTCATCAACAAAACATGGGAGAAACATCAAGAGTAAATCAGTTGGTTGTGAAACCTTAAAAGTATCTCATCCCATTGAGAACATAATTACTAATCCAACCTCTAGAATTAAAACTAGATCTTCATTAAAGAATCTTTGTGCTTTTGATGCTTTCCTTTCTCATATTGAACCTAACAATTTTGTTGAGCCTTTGCAGGATGCAGACTAGGTAAATGCAATGCAAGATGAACTAAATCAGTTTGAAAGAAGTCAAGTTTGGCATCTGGTGCTAAGACCCAAGAACAGATCAGTAATTTGCACTAAATGGGTTTTCAGAAACAAACTTGATGAAGATGGAACTGTTACAAGGAACAAGACAAGGCTGGTGGTTCAAGGCTATAGCCAAGAGGAGGGCATAGACTATGATGAGACTTTTGCTCCAGTTGCAAGGTTGGAAGCAATAAGACTCCTCACAGCCTTCGCTGCATACATGGAATTTACTCTTAACCAGATGGACGTCCAGAGTACCTTCCTAAATGGCTACTTAAAGGAAGAAGTGTTCGTCAAGCAACCTCTATGGTTTGAAAGCAAGGAGTGTCCGGATCATGTATACAAACTAGACAAGGCACTCTATGGACTCAAGCAGGCCCCTAGATCATGGTATGAACGATTATCCAAATTTGTGGTAGAAGATGGCTACAAGAGAAGTGAAATTGATAACACTCTATTTTTGAGGGAAAAAGGTAAAGATCTTCTACTAGTATAGATATATGTTGATGACGTAATTTTTGGGGCAACCACTGAAAAACTAAGTAAGGAATTTGCTAAACTAATGGGGAGTGAATTTGAAATGAGTATGATGGGTGAGCTTAATTTCTTCTTAGACTTACAAATCAAACAAAACTCAAATAGAACTATGATCCATTTGCAGAAATATGCAAAAGAGTTGCTTAAGAAGTTTAAAATGGATGAATCAAAGGAAATAGACACTCCTATTGCAACAACCACAAATTTGGACATAGATGAACCAGGTTTATCAGTTGATCAGAAGTTGTATAGGGTTATGATTGGTTCACTTTTGTATCTTACTGTTAGCAGACATGATATTATTTTCATGTAGGGTTTTGTGCTCGATTTCAAGCAAATCCAAAGGAATCCCATTTGACTGCTATCAAGAGAATATTAAGATACTTGAAAGGCACTACTGATATTTGCCTTTGGTATCCAAAAGGTAGTAACTATAACCTAGTGGGATATGCTGACACTAGCTATGCAGGTTTCCTTGTGGACAGGAAGAGCACCTCAGGTATGGCACACTTTCTTGGTTCATGTTTTGTGTCATAGGCTACTAAAAAGCAAAATTCAGTGGCCTTATCTACTGTTGAAGCTGAGTATGTTGTTGCTGCTTCTTGTTGTGCCTAATTACTGTGAATCAAACAGCAGTTGATGGATTTTGGTATTGAAGTTGGTTGCATCCCTATCTTTTGTGATAACACTAGTGCCATTAGTATGACAAAGAACTCGGTTCATCATAAGAGAACTAAGCACATAGATGTTAGACACCATTTTTTGAGGGACAACTATGAGAAAGGCTTGATCACTGTAGAGTTTTGTGCTACTGATAAGCAGATTGCTGACATCTTTACAAAAGCATTGAGTAGAGAGCACTTTGAAAGGAACGGGTTAGAATTAGGGATGATTAAGATCACCTAATGGGACCAGTTCAGAATGCACAATTAAAAAAATGAAAAACAAAATTGTAGGTTAGAAAATCTGGAAAGTGTGTAAATATCTAGATTAATATTTGCTCAGTCTCATACTATAACTAGTATACTCTTGTGCCATGTGTTAGTATGACTCACTAATCTCTAATAAAATTTTCTCTATTTTGGCAAATTGAGGCATGATCAAAAGGATTCTTAGTGAAGAACCTGGTTCATCGGTACTGGTTCATCTGAATAACGAGGCATATTTTCTACACTCTGTACAATTAGAAATATTAATATTTAATTCATGAGCAGAGTCCTACCTATGTTCAAAAACTTCAAAAAGTCCTATCATTTTATGTTTGAACTAGTTTCATTTCAACTAGACTCCTCACTGAATTAAAATGCCTAGATTCTAAGGAAGCTTAACCGCCTTTTCAACCTAAAGTTTCAGGGTGATTAGACTTCTATTTGACTACACAAAGCTGTCGTTATATATTATTTACCCTCTCCCTTTAAAATCTATCATCATCACCACTGCCACTCCCATAATTTTCAAAACCATCAAAAATCTTCTATTTTCTCTTATTCTCTCTTCCAAAACTCAAATCATCAATTTCTTCCAGAATTTTGAGAGAATGACAAACCCTCAAGACAACCCAGGCACACCTACTCCTTCCGATCCTCCACTACTCCCCAACCCAGCACAATCCCTCAACCTAGGAGAAGGCGAGTAAAGATGTTTGCTCGAAAACTGTGGCTACAGGTGCACTTTTCAAGAAATTAAATGCAAAATTAAAGGCTAGTCAAGCCCAAGATTCCCAAAACTCTAATGATTCTTTCAAGTCTGGAGTGAGGGGGAAGGAACTGGATCTTCTGATTCTGAACAGGTAACTTATGTGCCAAATCCCTCTACTGAGTGTTGATACCCAATTTTTCCTATATATTTTTCAATATTAAAAATAACTTTAAAATGGCATATATATTCATATGTGAGAATATCCAAGTGTTTTATTATTTTTCCATAATTTTTAAAGGTTTTTAAAATCAATTTATTTCCCTCTTTTATCCATAAAAACCTAATAATTATTTGCAAAATTATTATTTTGGTAACTCATTGATTGGAGTTTCATATTTATGTTAGAATATAGTTAAGGTAATTTTTGCATATTTTTACAAATTTATTTAGTATTTTTAAGCTAAATTGCACGTAATTGCAATATTAGCCTCTTTTAAGATTTAATTGCGTTTATATTCATAAAATCAAGGAATATATTTTTAAATTGTTAATTATATGTTATAAATTATTTTACTGCTTTTAATTTGTTTTCAGAAATTAATTTACTATTTTTATAAAATAAATAGGGAAATGGCTATTTAAAATCTAGCCTGATTTGCTTTAAATTTCAGCCTAAAATTGAGCCCAAATCAGACCCAATTTCCCAGCCCAATTGCAACTCAAACCCGACCCCTAACCCATTTAAACGACCCAACCCGGATTCCCCACCTAACCCCTTTAATCCTAGCCGTTGATCATTTAGATCAACATCCACAGTCCTCCCTTTCCTTTTTTAACCCTGAACGACCCATAAACCTAAATCATTTCTCTACACCCGTCGCCTTTGAATCCTCTTTCTCTCTCAACTCTCTCTGAAACCTCTCAAGAACCCTAGTCGCCGCCATCTAGCCCCACCCTAATCTACCTCAACCCCTGCCTAATCCATGGCCTCTCATGGTTATTTGAGATATGTATCAGCCTCCTACGGCTCCTGGGTGCTCGTTTCTATGGTTTCATGGCTAGACCTCGAGGGAATCTACTCCAGTCCTTGTATGACTTATGTTCATGGCTTTTCTCCGGCTAGCCATGACTTTTCTTCGTCCATTCATGGCCTTTCAAGGTAGATCCTTGACTTTCCTGGTTAGATAGAAAACTTTCAAGGTCTTTCTCACCTTTTCAGGGTCTTCCGAAACCCCAATTTTAAGATCTTTATGATTTTTCTTTCAGATCTACTTTAGATTTGTACTTGCTATGAATGTTTTAAGTGTTTTCCCGAAAGTTCTTCAACTTTTCTTTCAAAACAACCCTTCATTTTCTCCAATTAGGGTTTCTCTTAACCTCTCTTTTAAAAAATCTCTTCTCTGATTCTTGATATTGTTTTATGGTTTTATTATGTTCAACTCTCACCCAGTTTTAAATAAATCTCTGTTTCTGCACTTCCACTATAATCTTAGAACCTAGGTTTTGCCCCTCTTGTGTAAGCCTTGCCTTAGGACCCTTGACCTCCCTCTGAAATTGGACACATAAAGGCTGGCCCTTCCACACTGCACTTATCTCTATCTAGTTATGCAAACCTGGGTGTAAGCACTTCCTGGGGTCCCTTGAGACCTTTGCGGAACTTTTACACACCCAGGTCTGAGAAAGGCTTTGAAACAAGTGGCATTTGAGGTGGTTTATTCCATAACTCAGAGAGGAAGTCAGAATCAGTCTTCCTATGGTTGTAACTTCTTATTTTGCACTTTTCTGTTGTAATTCAGTACTTGGTCTGTAATAATTTAACAAATATTGGGGTTGGCTAATGAAAGGGATAGGGTAACTATGCATGTTTAGCTATTAGAAGGGTAGACACCATGCCTATAGGATCAGTTCTATTTTAATTCAAGTTTTGCATGCTCCACTTTCACGCAGATAGAGAACATGCCTATAGGACTTGTTTAATGAACTTTGCATGTTATATTACCATACTTGGACACCATGCCTATAGGATCTAAATGGCCATTATCAGACATCATGTCTATAAGATTAAAATCAGTATTTTTCATAGAAATCATGCCTATAGGAATTTCAAGTAAGTCCTGACTGCTTCATTTCATATTCAACTAGATATCATGTCTATAGGAATTAAAAATCAGCAATAATAGAGATCATGCCTATAGGATCTGAAACCAGTCTAGTTTAAAAATCAGTTTGACTCGTACTATTCTGAATCAGTTTTATACAACCTACTCCTTTTATTAATACGGTTTAGATAGCATGGCTATAGGATCCAAATCGCTCGTTTAAAACTGTCACTGCTTTGTTGCACTCTTAATCAGTAATAGACATCATGCTTATAGGACATCACCAATACACACTTAGGCAAGCCTTAGGTAATAACAACAAAACTGAATCCGGCTTTGTTTAATTAGCAACTGCTACAACCAGCAGGCAGGCCTGATTCGGACTTCTTATCTAAGTTATGTAATAAATTGGTCTGCTTCAACAATTAAAACTTCCCTGCCTTAGTACTTTAAATTTTGACCCTAAATGTGTTTAAGTCATGCTATTTATATGCTTTACTTGAGGAGACCTCTTAGTTGTTTATATGTTTCCCCTAATGTGCCGTCCTATGTGTTTTGAATGTCACCTTAGTCTTTTACCTTTAAAAACTCAAGAGTCAGTCTAAAATCCTCCCTCTTATAGGAATAGTAGTCCTAAGTTCCTCCGGGACTGATAGGAATGGGACGGGTAATAGCATGCAATAGAGGTCGAGACCAATCCGCGCTTTAATACCTTAACGGGGTGGGAAGGGTAGATATGGATATGATGACCAGTGTGCTAATACCACGTGTATCTCCTCTTCTGAGGAGTGTCATGCCCGGTATCACATTGATGTGATCCATATTAAAAATAAACCTAGGACCCCCCTTTTCTTTCTCAAGTATTTGTAGAACAGTGACTTCTTTTCAAAATTTGTCTTTTAATAATTGTTCTTTCAAACTCTTATGTCTTTAAACCTAATTCCCCTACTATTTGAGCCTACACTTGTCTATCTGCTAATTGTACAAAATTCACAAAACTATCTAGCCGGGAACCACACAAGTGGATCCTGAGGGGTGCCTAACACCTTTCCCTTAGGATAATTTCAAGCCCTACCATATCTCTGGTTATCAAACAAACTTACAAATGAACCACAAAGGTGTCCTAATACACCTTAAATCATTAGGTGGCGACTCTTCAAATGAAAAACCCAGTTCCCAAAAGGAATGAGTTGTCCTATACCCAAAATGCCATAAACTCGATTTTCCGATGCGAAGAGGAAAAAAAGGGGGCGCGACACTAAGGTAATTTCTAATCTATTTGAAAATTTAGAAAATCTATTTGTTCTGGTTGGGTCTATTGTAGATGTGGAAACGCCTGAGTCAAGAAGGAGATGAGGTAAAAATAAAAGAGAAAAAGAAAAAGAGAGTGCGGGTGTGAGTAGTGATGTAAGGGAAAAAGGGAAAGAAGTGACTGATTCTTCATCCACCTCTGAAACGGTTAGAATGGCTATTTGTGGAGCTAAGCCACATAAAGTAGTAGAGAGTAGCAAGAAAACAGGGGGAAGTGGATCGAGGGAAGCTGCTGATGGGCTAGTTAATCTTGGCAAGCATACATATGAACCTGGTTCATCTGTTGAAGAAACACTAGCAGATCTTCTGAAAAAAGGTAGGTGATAGTTATAATCCCAAGAAAAAGAGGACTCCACAAACGAAGACCCCTGGAACGGCAAGAGCCAACAAGAAAATGAAGGGTGCTCCTTCTAATACTACTGATAATCCTCCCCCAAAAGGAAGGGCCACAAGAAGTAAGTTAAAGCAGAGTGAGGAGGAGTTGCAGAAAGCTATGGCAGACAATAAGAAGAAAAGAATAGAGAAAGGAAAAAGCAAAGGTGGCAGAGACTGTTGAGGCCATTGATATGGATGAGATGGACCCGGTCCATCAGGGTAAACATGTGATTGTGGAGGTGGAGGTTCAGACCCCTAAGCCTAAGAACACCAAGACTTCCTCAAGGAAGTCTTCATGTGTATCCAAGTCTGTTGAACCTTCTACTTTGGCTAAAAGGACAAGGTCTGGTGTGAAATCCAAGCTAGTTAAGATTAATAAGGAGGAAGATTGGAGTGGTGCAGAAGAGGATGAATCTGATAATGAATAAGATAAGTTGGCCAAGTTTGGCAAACGAACCATCTTGAAGGGTAGACTTTTAAAGGACTTGGAGGAATTAGGGATGATTTTATTGGTTGATACGCTAGAGGTTCAGGGGTGAAAGGACATGATCCTTCAGTTAGATGGCAGGCTGGCTAGAAATGAGATAATTGAGTTCATGGACAATGTAGAGGTCAATGATGGAAGAGTCACCAGCCAGGTGAAAGGGGTTCAAGTGTCTTTTGATGCAACATAGCTGGATGAAATACTTGGTATTTCTTCTGAAGGTTATAATGAGTACACTAGGCAAAAATGGCCAAGTCTGGACTCGCTTCCTACTGCCCTAGCCATTACTAGAAAGTTCTGTGATAGCAAAGAAGTGAATGAGGCCAAGGTTGTGTATAAGAGTGAAACGAAGTCATCCCATAAAGTCATGTTTGAATTCGTCAACAAGTGTTTGCTGCCTAGGCAGGAAAAATAGCACATTGCCAACTACATGGATTTGGTTTTGATGAAGTGTCTGGAAAGTGGGCGGCAAACCAACTGGCATGGGTTTATGATCAAGCTTCTTGATAGAGTTATCAATGGCTCCAAGTCCCATGCCACTCCTTATGGTTTCATTCTCACTACTGTTCTTGCCCATTGTAAGGTGTCACTGAAGAAGTGGGAGATGGCCACAAGCAAAGACCATTTTGGAATCAATACTCTCGTTGCTTGTGATTATGAGGTCACTGTCATTCCCAATGAACCTGGTTCATCTAAAAAGACACCTATCAATAGCAAGGTCAGAGCTCTATTGCAGAAGAGTGGGGCAAAAGATGCTGAGATAGAAAGGCTAAAGACTCGTTTGGCAGAGGTAGAATCTAAGAGAGATACTCTCAGAACTGAGCTCACAAAGAAAAAGGAAAAGAATGATGGAATTCTTCAAGACATGTTGTACCTTCTCCAAGGCAAAACCCAACCCTCCAGTTCTTCCAAGCCTTAATTTGCTAGGCCTTAATTTCCTAAACTTTGCCTAGACCTTTCAGTGACCCAGATTAGGGATTTTCTTTGTTGCTCATTTTTTAACTGTTTTGTTTCTTTTTGTGATTTTTGGCAGAAACATATTCTTTATCAATGAAGTTGTTGTTTTTTCTCTTGTTAATTGTTTCTCTTTCCTTGATAGTTTGAATGTGTAGTTGATTACTGATGATTAATACATGAATGCATTTTAAAATCTAGGAATCACACATTGCTTATGTAACTTTTCGATGTTGCCAAAAAGGGAAAAAGATATTGTGCTTTATATTCTGAATAATGATGTTTATAACCTAATGAACCTGGTTCTTGATGATAGGTGAGAAAAACTTCTAACATTGGATTGATGTTGAGTTGTGTTTTGGCAGGGCCTAAGTGTATGAAAAGCATAGAGTTTGTCATCATCAAAAAGGGAGAATTTGTTGGCTCAAGTAAAGGTTAGTTTTGAATACTAATAAAGGAACTCAGACATTAACCAGGTCCATCCTAGTAGAGCACAGATACGGATAGACTTAAGCATGTGAGATGCACGTAAAGGAGATAAACCTAACTTGCCAGAAGTAATATCTCCTAATAAAAAATGTTGCATATTGGATAAGGAGAAGGACTCCTTACTCAACGAGAACATGGGTTAAGAAAAGGAAGGAGTTAGAGGATGAGATCAACTAGAACTCTTTCACTAAGGAAGAGTAGCATCAGAATTCTAGTCAATCTCTATTTACTAACTCTATAAATACCAGTGTTGTTCTCTTTTACAGGTAACGCAAATAAGCAGAAGTTAAACGTGAATTGAGAGCAAAATTGCAAGGTAATTTTGCAAGCAATTTGTGTGTAATTCAAGCGTGCAAACCTGAAGCTACTTGAACTAGATAGAAGAACCAGTTCTAAGTGTTTGTCTTTTATTCTAGTTCAGTTGTAGTTGGTAGTTTCATATTATACCTTTCAGATTAATCTAGAAGCAATTGTTTTTGGTACTCATAGTTTTCAAATTAGAGTTAACTTGAAGTTGTCGCAACAGTTGAGGTTGTGTGCTACAACGGGATTAGAGTTAGTTCTAGGTTTATAAAAGAGTTTTTCTAAATGAAGTTTTTGGCTCAGTGATTTTAGTGGAGAGTTTGGAAAAATCCTACTGGAAAGTAGGTCGTGATTTTTTCACCTTTTGAGTCAGGTGTTTTCCACGTAAAATACTTGTGTTATTTACTTTTCGCATTTACTATTTCTGCAATAATAGGTTAAGGAACACTTCGAAGAACCATGTCCTTCCATAAACAACTTAAGCGAAAAACTGGTCACCGCACAAATCATCCCCCCCCTGTGTGGTATTGAAGTATAAAACATCACATATTCATGAACATAAATAAATTTGGTAAATATTTTTATTTTTATAATGAAGTACATAATACACTATCAGATGACCAAGAAGATGAAGTAGCATTTTTACAAAATAATAAATAGTGGACTCTTTTATAAAATACAAAAGTTTCAAGCAATTTTTAAAATTTTTAAAAACTGTAATAGTAAAATTTTGGGCAGCTGGTTTTGGGATTTGGATTTTGGGATTTTGAAATTTGCCAATATATGGATAAAATTTATGAACAAATATGTATTAGCCAAAAAGAATTTGGAAAAAATTTGACATAATTTATGGCCAAATGGGGTCCTAAACCTTCGGTTTTTGTATTTTTGAAGATAAGCCGATTTGTATAGGAATAAATATACTAATTAACCTCACCAAATAATAAAATTGATGATAATATTTTCCGTAACACATATCAACAACTCTATCACTCTTTCTTTTTTTCTTTCCCCTGTAGAAAATACGTAGCCTAAAGAATTATCTTTTAATTTACTTGACCATTCAAAAATAAATATAGTAGCAAATAAATATGTTCCATGGATATTTCTTTGTAAGCTCTAGCCAAATAAATTATTTCGTTATTATTTTACTTCTGTTTTTTTATAACCCAAATCTAAATACAAAAGATCTTCAAACAAACTTTTTCAAACACAAATACAAAAACTCACAATCACTTTCTGAAAACCACACCTAAAACTAATTCTTTCAGATTAATTTTGAAACAAAATCCAAGGGACCTAACTTTTAAACTAAAATTCGATTCCTTTCCTGAGGAGTTGAAATTCCCTGAATCAAATCTGCTTTATTTCTATCTCAATAAAAATAACTTGCAAAGCTTGTGTGGATGCATCGCAAGCGGTTGAGCAGGTGAATATAATGTACTCCCCCTTCTTAATTTAAAGGCTACATTTCGCTTATCGAGAAACTGTATGAAATTTGACCAATAATTTAAGTAATTTTTTATATTATATTAATATGGAAAATGTTGAGAGTTGTATAATTATATTGTTTATACGTATACTGCTATATGACTAGTTTTGTATGTTAGTTGTTAGAGTAGTGTTAGTTAAGTAGTTAGTGGTAGTTAGTGACCAGCTCAGTCTTAGCTGTAGCATATGTATATATACTCAACACTGTAATGAGAAAAGCTAAGCTTTCCATTTCCTGCATTCTTCACTTTCACTCCCGATGAACTTTCTCTCCCTCAGAATATTCTAGAAGGACTCCATTGGAGCTCAAGTTCGAGCTTAAAGCTCACATCCAGACCAGATCTTAACATAGTATCAGAGCGGGTAAAGCTCATCCTCGATTACCCATCTTCATCTCCGGTTATTTTCCCCAATTTGCTCGCCCGTGATTCTGCTTCTTCAACCAAATCGAATTTTGCCCTAATTTTCTTCAAACCGCAAAATCGATAGTCAATTCTTCAAATTTCTATTGGTGTTAGTATATAACACATACTCATTGCCATATTAGATCAGAAAAATTCATCTGTTGGTGACACTGCTGTTCGAGCTGCGACGAACATCGGAATGGATCCAAGTGATCCACTTTACCTGCATCCGTCGGATAACCCTGGAGCAATGCTTGTTTCAGTTCCTTTTAGTGGAATTAGATAAATATCTTGGAGACGCAGTGTAATGCGTGATCTATACGTCAAAACAAGCTAGGTTTCATAAGTGGAGAGTGTAAGCCACCTGAACCTCAATCTCAGAGATTCAGACAATGGGTGTGATGCGATGATATGGTAACATCTTAGATTCTAAATTCACTTTCTAAAGATATCGCGGATAGTGTAGAATATGCTAGCAATGCTGTTGAGCTGTGGAAAGAATTGGAGGATAGATATGAGCAAACTAATGGTGCCAAACTATACCAGATCCAAAAGAAAATAAATGATCTGTCTCAAGGTGTGTTAGACATTACAGGCTACTATACTAAGCTGAAAAGGCTATGGAAAGAGTTAAACACTTTGAGCAAAATGACTCACTGTAGTTGTGCCTGTACGTGTGGTACTAAGGAGAATATGCACAGCGCCGAGCAGGACAGAAGGTTGATACAATTTCTTATGGGACTCAATGAAGTCTATACTGTTGTGAGAGGTAGCATCCCTATGATGATTCCACTACCAAATGTTGCACAAGCCTTCTCGTTATTAGTTCAGGATGAGAAACAAAGAGAAATTAAGCCAAGTAACCAAATGCTACTGGAATCTGCCTCCCTAAATGTCAACACATCAAGACCTGGCCCTTACAAGACCAGTTATACTATTAATAACAATTCAACATGAGGCAATAGGCCTCGTCCTTTCTGTGACTATTGCAAAAAGTTAGGACATATCAAGGACAAATGTAGCAAGTTACATGGGTACCCACAGAACTTTGGAAACTCATATACTCAGAATTCAAATAGAGGACAAAATTTGAACCAAACTGAAAGGTTCAACAAGGGAAGAAGAATAGTAGCCAGTGCACAGGGCACTTCCTCTGAAGCAATGCCAACAGGAAAAGATGAATTAGAAGATGGAAATGGAGGGGGGGCAAATCAATCTCTCTAAGGAACAGTATGGACAGATCCTGAGCTTGCTGCAGCATTTTCAAATTAGAATAGGAGGAGAAGGCTCCAGTTGCACAAGTCATGCTAATAGTGCTGTGAACTTTGTAGGTATAATAGTCTGCACCTCCTCTATTGATTTAGCAAGTTGTCTTGTGATTTCTTCAAAAACAAGGCAGACTCCTAGATATTAGATTTAGGAGCATCTAATCATATGACCTTCAACTTGTCCTTATTAACTAACATTGTTACCTTACCATATCCCTTACTAGTAGTTCTTCCAAATGGATATAAGGTAAAAGTAACACAAATTGGAAGTATGACATTGTTTCCTAAGATCATTCTGCATAAAGTCATGTATATACCTTCCTTCAAATACAATCTCATATCAATTCATTCATTAACTAGTTCAACTCCTCAGAGCATAGTTGCTTTTATTGATAATATCTGTTTTCTGCAGGCCCCTTCAATGAAGAGGCTTCTGGAAATTGGTAAAGTCAGTGATGTGCTCTATCTCCTCTTGCCAAGATGTCTCAAGAGCAACCATTCAAGGTCATCTATAAATAATCCAAATGTTAGTACTGTTACTTCTACTTGTTGCACACATAACTCACACTGTTTTCATCATTCCACTGTAAACAGCTCATTGCCTAGAGGCAGTTGCACATCTCATTCTGTTGTAAATACTTGTTCCCCAAATAATAAAGTGCAACCTTTCATTGCAAATGGTGTCAATTCTTTGATGTCCTCAAGTAGTGACATAAATGTGTTGTGGCATAACAGACTGGGTCATGTACCCTTTATCAAAATGAAGGAAATATCTAGTATCCCTATATCCTTCTCCCCAAAACAACCCTTTACTTGTTCTGTCTGTCCTATGGCAAGACAGGGGAGATTACCATTCCCAAAAATATCCACTGATTTTACCAAAATATTCCAGCTCCTTCATATTGATCTCTAGGGTCCTTATCACATGCCAACCCATGATAGTTTCAGATATTTTATCACCATGGTGGTTGATTACAGTAGGTCCACTTGGACTCGCCTATTGACCAGTTAAAGTAATGCTCTCCAAGTCATCAAAAACTTTGTGTCAATGGTTGAAAACCAATTCAGTACCACTATTCAATCTATAAGGTCAGATAATGGGCTAGAATTTAATAATACAAAAGCCACTCAGTTTTTCCTCTCCAAATGAATTATCCACCAGAAGACATGTCCTTACACACCACAACAAAAATGACATAGTGGAGAGAAAGCACAGATATTTGTTAGAGACGGCTAGAGCCCTCTTATTCCAATCAAAATTACCCTTGAAATATTGGGGTAAGTGTATCCTATGTGCAACCTATATAATAAACAGACTGTCTTATTCTCATTCCAAAGGCAAGTCACCATATGAACTACTGTATAACAGAAAGCCTATCTATTCCCACATGAGGAGCTTTGGGTGCCTATGTTACCCTACAATACCCAAAATCCACAGAGATAAGTTTGAACCTAGAACTACACCACACGTTTTTATTGGGTATCCCTTTGGAGTAAAGGGGTATAAAGTGCTCAGTCTGGCCACTAAGAAAACACATGTATCTAGGGATGTCACCTTTAATAAAAATTTCTTTCCTTTCGGCATGTCTAAGGATACTATTTAATTCCCTCATATTGTCCAGTCTATTCCTTTCATTGAACATGTGCCTAATGATGATGAGCAAAGGCAAACAAGTGAGTCAAATGATGAGAGGATCTCAAATGTCACACATCTAGATTTGTCTGTTGTATCTTCATCCTCTTCCCCTAATAATATAGATTTACATTCTCCAGAATACTCACCAAATGATTCACTAGTAAGATCTACAAGCACACCTGAATATGTCTTAATACTAAGGCAATCTCATAGAACACACAAAGTCCCTACATACCTAAAAGATTACATTCACAAATTACCTCAACTCAAACCAAACATTAACACCACTACCGCATCCCTTTCTATCAATGCCTTATCTCTTCCTCACACTCACACACCTACTGAGTACCCAAATCAGAACAAACAGCCCTGCCCTGTGAGAAGCACTTGCAGTGACAAGGAACCTAATTCATATGAGGAAGCAACTGTATATCCTGCTTGGCAAGCAGCAATGACATAAGAGTTTGAGGCATTGCATGCCAATAATACTTGGGAGCTAGTACCATTACCAGTGGGAAACAAGACATAGGATGCAAGTGGGCGTACAAAGTAAAGCATAGGGCAGATGGTAGTGTAGAAAGGTTCAAAGCCAGGTTGGTGGTCAAAGGGTATACCCAGCAAGCTGGTATTGACTACACAGAAACATTTAGTCCTGTAGTAAAAATTACAACAGTAAGAGCTCTTATAGTTTCATCAGTGAAGAGAGGTTGGGACATTTTTCAGTTAGATGTAAATAATTCCTTTCTTCATGGAGACCTCCATGAAGAGGTATACATGGAAGTGCCACAAGGATTGGTGGTAGAGGATAGACATTTGGTGTACAAACTTAAGAAATCTTTGTATGGTCTCAAACAGGCAAGTAGGTAGTGGTATGCTAAATTGAGTGAAGCACTGTGCTGCAAGGGATATGCTCATTCTATATATGACTATTACCTTTTCTACAAGAAAACAACAGAGTCAACAATATATGTGACAATATATGTTGATGATGTAGTACTGACAGGCACTAACAAGTAAGAAATAGAAGAACTGAAGGCATTCCTACATGAAAGCTTCAAGATCAAGGATTAGGCAGACTCCACTACTTTTTAGGGCTGGAAGTATTGTATAAAGCTGATGGAATTGTAATCACACAAAGAAAATTTGTACTTGATTTACTGAAAGAGTATAACTGCATGGACTATAGCAATCTTTCTTCTCCACTTGATCCATCTGTGAAGTTATGAGCCAAAGAGGGGACTGTATTATCTGATCCCACTTACTACAGAAAATTGGTGGGGAAATTAAACTTTCTCACCAATACAAGAATAGACATAGTCTACAGTGTACAACACCTCAGCCAATTCATGCAAGATCCAAGAGAACCCCACCTGAAGGCAGCATTTCACCCGCTTAGATATTTGAAGGGTGATCCTTCAATGGGAATATTCATGTCACAGGATCCAACATTTAAGGTTAGAGCTTATTGTGACTCTGATTGGGCTGCTTGCCTAGATTCAAGGAAATCAGTGAGTGGGTACTTAGTTCTACTAGGGAATAGCCCTATATGCTAGAAATCTAAGAAGCAAGAGACAATTTCATTGTCTTTAGCAGAGGCAGAGTACAAGGCACTCAGGAAAGTAGTAAGGGAGCTGGTGTGTTTGTGCAGATTATTTGAAGAACTCAATGTGCCTTTTAACAAACCAGTAGAAGTCTTTTGTGACAATCAGTCAGCTCTACATATAACACGAAATCCTGTATTTCATGAACGAACAAAACATATTGAAGTGGACTGTCACTTTATAAGAAGCAAGTTATAGGAGGGACTAATCTCACTGCAGCATGTAACAACAGACAATCAATTGGCTGATGTGCTTACCAAGGTTCTAACAGGAGTGAAACATTCAGCTATATTGCGCAAGTTGGCAGTGTAAATGACATCTCCAACTTGAGGGGGGTGTTGAGAGTTGTATAACTATATTGTTTATACGTATATTGCTATATGACTAGTTTTGTATGTTAGTTGTTAGAGCAGTGTTAGTTGAGTAGTTAGTGGTAGTTAGTGACCAGCTCAGTCTTAGCTGTAGCATATGTATTTATACTCAACACTATAATGAGAAAAGCTAAGTTTTCCATTTTCTACATTCTTCACTTTCACTCACGATGAACTCTCTCTCCCTCAGAATATTCTAGGACTCCATTGGAGCTCAAGTTCGAGCTTCAAGCTCACATCAAGACCAGATCTTAACAAAAAAAATAGTTTTTTAATACTTTTTGTACAATTTTAAAAATTTATATTTTTGTATAAAAATACTGAGTTAAGCTAATTTATTTAAAATTCAAATTTATTCAAATTGACTTTCAACGGGAGAAATTGTCATCAAAATTGAAATGGAAGGAGTAACTTATTTTAAAAGGTGAATATTTCTACTATACTGGGCCAGGGAAAAAAAATATCCTAGGCACTTTGCCTTCTTCTACAGCAGGTGTCTACATTGACGAGCAATAAGTTAAGATTTTACTCTTCTTCGCATCCTGAGAATGTTATTCCCGAGGAAATGCCACGTTCTTGTGAACAGCAATTGGAATTTTGGACTTATTTAGCTCGAGTAATATTAGTTTTTTAATCTTGTTCTCAACCAACGTTTTATAACTCTGGCTTTAATTCTTTATTTTTTGAGTCCATATTAACCAACGACTATAGAATAAAAGTTGGTCAAAAGATCAAGGCCGGAACTCAAAAAAAATCCGTATTATCCTTGGGTTCTTTGCTCCATTTCCTAGGTGCGTTTACCTTGGTAGAGTTATTTATCAATAATAATACTACTTACTATTTTTCTAGGTAAAAGGTTTTTCTACGAAAATATTTTTCTTTAAAAAGGAGAAAATGATTTCTCTCACTAAATGGACAAAAGTCATTTCCATACAACTTTCTTGGCTTAATTTCATATTACTCACTGCAAGTAATATTTTGATATTACTCTTATTTATTACTCAAATATTTCATCAAAACACTTTTCGATCTGCTACAATAATTATAAAATTTAATATTTCTTTTTTGAAGAAAATTGTGTCAACTCACTAACATTTTCCCAAAATAAGTAAATTTTAGAAAAAATGACTCCGTAATGCCAAACGCTTACTCTCATTTGCAGTTAGGAGTGGCAAATGGGCGGATCAGGTCGGATATGGTTCGGGTAAAAAACAGTCAATGAAAAAATGGATCAATTATCCGACTCAACCCATATTTAATATGGATAAAAAACGGGTTAACCAGCGAATAATATGGTTAACCATATTATCCATAACTTCTTGCATATGATCACTTTTGGGAAAATTCTTGGTCTCCCTAGCTTGAGGAACCCCCAATTTTGAGGCTTTTCAAATGTAAAAGTTAGACCTATTGGTTATCCATTTTTTAAATGGATAATATGGTTCTTATCCATATTTGACCCGTTTTTAAAAAGTTCATTATTCAACCCCTTTTCTAGTGGATAATACGGGTGGTTAACTGTTTTCTTTTAACCATTTTGCCACCCCTATTTGCAGTAAAGAAGAAATGAGTGCCTGTTATGGAAGATAATTTTTGACCTTTCTTGAAGAATAGTACTCCTGTTGGTTTTTTAGCGAAGCAGCTTGAGCAGAAAATAATAAACTGCGACCAATCACAGGCTGGAAAAAGCCTTGGATGCGTTGCGATTAACTATAGTTTCTTGCTATAATTTTTCCAGATCGTAAATATGCATTTTACTTCTCAATAAACTGATTATTTAGTTAACCATATTTTTGATACTTTGGTTTGTTTTAGAAGAAAGGATAACGGATATTTTATTCAATTGGCTAGATCGAAGTAAAGAAAAAGTAGGTAAATTAATATACAATTGCCATTTGATGTCAACTTTTTATATCCTTATAAAGATAAATGTATAAGATGAAGTGAATCCTTTTTTCTTCCTTTCAGTTTATTAAAATGGTTTGTTGTAAATATACAAAAATTAAGGTCGAGAATAAGATAGCAAATGAGAAGAGAAAGGTGTTCTATTTGTCAGTACGTAGCTTTCACTATATTTGTACGTAAGTTAGGTGTTGAAGATTCAAAATTTATAAGTTGTTTTCCTCTTATCATCAGATGATGATATAATGGGCAGAAAATGATACATTATCTAAAATTACCCAATGACTTGTGGCAGATACCTTAGGTTTTTGGCCCATGATAAGGGAAATAGTAGATAACCTTACAGTGTATGAGGTCCATGAACATGATTGAGCAAAAGGGCAAACAACAATATGAAATGTTATTGTCAGCTAAAGTTGCAATTGTCCTTTCAAGAACATGTAAAGATCTTTTCATATGGCTACTTTTACCTGAGATTCCCCTCTTCTTATATACTTATCTACTCTATTGATGGCAACTAATGAGTCATCCCACACTACACCATTCATAAAAGCCCTTCCCCACTTCATCTTGTCAAAAAATATACTCCCATATATAAATAGTTTTTTATATATGGTCTCTACTGCTACTGATCCCTTTAGTCTCTACTGTATTTGTTTTTTATTGTGAGAAATGCTGATGCAACGCAAGCTAAAAGGATCAATAATTGCCGCAGAAGTCCATCCATTACTCATTAGATAAATTCTCAAAAGTGGCCTTTTCCAGTTGTTACCTATGCATAGAAGACTCTTGTCTGAACTGAATCTACAAAAATATATAGTTTAATATATGCTTCAGTAATACCAATGTGGATCACATAATTTATTTTTTGGGTAGTTAACAGCTGTTGATTATCAGTGATGAGTAATGACAATGCATCACAAGCCAAAAGCTGCGAGATTCCCAGCTTTTTTGAGTAATGTTAGGCTTTCCTTTAAGTATATAAAAAGAATACCATTTTAATTACAATTTAGTTATATTTGTCACTAGTATTAGCACCTGCGCGGATGCGCGGACACTAATTATGTCAAATATTTATTTATTTGAATTATGTGTCAATAGTCTTAGAATTAAAACTTTCTTGATAAATATAGATAATTATTGAATACTCCTATAAATTAAGAAACACTACATGAAAAAGATTAACCATTTCTTAAATTTCCTAGTTATAATTCTATTTTCTTTTCTGGTATCATTCTCAGCAGTGTCATTGGATCCTAAAAATAGTCAGGAAGCAAAATAATAACTCATATCTATGGCAAAACAATCAAAGGTTGAGACTATGAAGGATTCTTTGGATACGGCTTGACTCTTATATTACTACTTGAACTCTTATTTGGTATGTTGATATCTTTCAAAAAATATTTCTATTTTAAAATTTCAGTTTCTAAAATTTTATTTTTCAATAATAATTATGTTTATAATAATGGAAGGAAAAATATTATCCTTAATTCAAAAACTCAGTTTAGTCAGGTATCTAAAAATTTAAATATTTCTTTAGCTAGTGAATTTATTTTTTCCAGTATGACTTCATTTTGATATTTGACACTGACCATATTAAACATCTGAGTTATTTGAATTATATCTAAATAACCTTAAAATTTAAACCTTCTATATAATTATAGATAATCGTTAGATATTAATTAAGAAATACTACATGAAAAAAAAACTAATATTTTTTCAAATCTCGTAGTGATTTTTTTTTTGCATCATTCTTGTTGGAGTCATTAGAACCTAAAAACAGACATGAAGCGAAATAATAACTCATATTTATGGTAAAGCACAAAGGCTGACACAATATGAACGACTTTTTAGTTACGACATGACTCTTTTACTATAACTTGAACTCTTCTTTGGTATGTTGTTATCTTTCAAAAAATATTTTATTTTGAAATTCTAATTTTATTTTGGTATGTTGTTATCTTTCAATAATGATTAGCTTTGTAATGATGCAAGTGAAGATATCATCCTTAATTTAAAATCCACTTTAATAGACTATCTAAAAATTTAAATAATTTTTTAGTCGGCGAAACTTTATTTCAGTATGGCTCTATTTTGAGTTTATTGATATCTCTAGCCACGGATTTTAAATTTTGAATATCCTATATATACAATTTTTTTTCTTTGAATCATTAAATGTTAAATTAGTTGATTATTATTATATAACATTGCACATATTGTCTTAAAATTATCAAGTAGTTTTTTCTCGACACTATACATGGCTTAACATCAATGCAAACTACTCAAATTGCATCTAAATTCAGATTTGAATATCATATCAGTTTGTTAGTAATAATAATTTTTTGAAAACGACACACAATGTAAATTAAAAAAAATATCTAAGATATCCTTATCTTATAATCTATGTATTTGAGTTGAAAAAAATATTTTAAATCGATGAGATCAGCTTCCAAATTTTTTATACTCAACAGAGATAAAGAGAAGAAGAAATTCGTTGTCATCTCTATTTTCTGGTTCTTAGATTTTCCATATATTTTTTCTATATTTATTTTCTTTTATCTTATTTTTTATGTCTTTCTTTCTTTTGTAACAAAAAATTAATTTATTTCACTATAAAAATATGATTTTTAATAGAAATTGTCTACATAAGAAATTTATTTATATTTTTAGTCTTTGGTTAAAATTATTTTATATTTTTCTTTAGGATTTATCTAATCAACCTAAATATGTGCTCACCTAACCACTTAAATTAAAAAATTAAAGAATGTGTAATTTAGATATAATCCATATATAATACGTGTATAATCATGTATCGTCAGTATATCATCTATGTATATCAGCTATAAAAGATCAACGATAAATCTGGCCGGATATTTATGTAAATATTCCATAAGATTTCGGTTACTTGATTTCATCCATGATATGATTTCTATTATAATAATTTAAAAATTCTCTACTAAAATTCAAAAATATCTTATCCTTTTATTTTTTAAATTACATTATATTTTAAAAAATAATCACATTTTGAAATAATTTTTTTACATTTTAAAAAAAATATTTGGTGTCATACCATTTATTTTCAAAAATATACTTTTTGTTATGCTTGAAAATCGATATAGAAACTACCAATTAGAAACCAATATTCCTCTTGTTGAAATTCGAGAAACCTTTCACATAATTTAATGATTCAAAACTAATATTATTCAACGAAAAAAATATTTACCCCTGCAATGTTGGCTTGACTACAGTTAAATGAAAAGGTTTCAACTTATACCCTTTAATTCCTAAAAGATGCTAAATTAAAAGTAATGATAGCAATTGTATAACCAATATTTTGTTATTTTTTTGATGTTCATTTATACAATTTGATTCTTCAAACAAACATTCTTCAAAAAAAAGAAAGAAAAATAACTTCTTTTTTTTTAATATTAACACATTATTGTGATATTTCTTTCTATACCATGTAGCTTTACTTCATTATATATGTAAGTAAACTTTTATTTGATTTTTAAACTTTTTTTTGTTATTTGAATAAACATAGACATGTACCCTATATATTATATTTATTTTAAAAAGAAATATGCTTTATTCAAATCTAACTATAGTGTTTTAAAGAACTATAATTATAGGGTTTTAGATGTGAAAGAGTTTAGAATTATATGGAGAATTTTTTTTTTTTGCCCGAGGCAAAGTAATATTTAAATAATTATAAAAAATTAACAAAAGTTCTTAACATGATTGCATATGATCATTAACTGAATTAAGCATGATAACATGATAACAAAAGATAAATTTCTTTTTATTTTTATTTTAATTCAAATTTTAAAACTTTATATATAAAATTCAAAATTATCTTTTAATTCAAATTCAATTATATATATATATATATATATATATATATATATATATATATATATATATATATATATATATATATATATATTTGTATTTGACTAACATAATCAAATATAGAATAAAGTTACCATATATTATTAGCATTTATTAGCTTGCCACTTGGCTTAACTACTATAGTAATTATATTTGATAACTTTATTCCTTTAATATATATATATAGATTAGGATAACCGAAGCCGCTAAGATTAGATAGATATCAAAGATATGGCAATGCCTTGAGTCATATTTTATAATGCAACAACAATTACCGCAATCCCAAACAAACTGGAATAAATTATTTAGATCACACTGTTTATGTTTGCTCCATTTAATTAAACCTATCTTAATTCTGCATATATATACCTAGCTAGATGAATACTTTCTAACTTATATATGTATTTTAAAAATTTATCATAAAATAATTAGTTTAATTTATATGCTGACAGTCAATCTATTATAATTTTTTTTACTTGAAAGTTGATCGACAAGGCGAGCAAGCTTATATCGATGGATCAATGAATCATGGTGGTATGGGACGTAGTTACCGAAGCTAGGGAATTAGAGATTGTAGAAGACGACGAAGAAGATTCATTGAAATTACAGTGGTTGACCCAGAGTACGTGGCATCTTAATCCAAACCACGAATGTCTTAGTCTTATGTGGACCACAATCCATAGTAACATTGGCTCCACATAAAGCTTGTGTTTTTCTGTTTTCTTTTTTCTTTTTGGGTGCAAATTCCAATACACAAATGATGTTTACTGAGAATGGGATTCCAACCCATGAGGGGAGGATGTTTGGCTCTAGTTGAGGAGTTAGTCCAAATTAAATAATGGGGTTGTCCTGTCCTTTTTTTGGCTTCATTTTTTATGTAAAAAAATTGTAATGGAGTTTAGGTTCCAAATATGTAGATGATTGGACCACCTCATGTAAGTTGAGCTGGTCATGGAAAATTCCAAGGTACATTTGGAGTAGGACATTTTGGACTCATTGTCAAAGATCAAGATTATAAAGCAAATGTGTCCCTCCATGTAATAGAGAGGCAATTGGTGTTTTACACTCTCCAAGAGGAGAGCCACCCTGTGAATTATTATTCTCTCTCTTGCTTATGTGTAAATGAGTATGAAAGGCACTTTATCTTGTTATGTTTGCTCCAAAATATATTGAAATCAAACAATTTTTTTAAAAAAGAGCAATACATTGCAAATGTTGTAAGGTAGCACTATTTTAATGATCGGAATTACAGTCTAATAGTCCAGCTACGCTCGACATTAATTATTCTCCTCCCAAAAACTTAAAATGGGAAGAAAAAAAAAAACAAAAAAGAGCTAGCGCTATTATAGATATGTATGGATTTTGTTATCTCTAGTCTCTATTGAGAATGTGTTCACACTAAGCAAGATTAATTACTTACTGGAGGTGGAATAACGGCTCTCTGATAAAGTGACAAACCAATTTTGATTTGTATTGCAAACTGAAAATGTTTAAACGTATCTAATAATGGGAATACAGGATCACTTCATACATGTAGTGGCCAATTTTTCTCGTCTATGAATCTGAATAAAGGGTCATAAGAAACTTCTCAAATTGATGAAAACAGTACTTGAGTTGTGCACATGATAATATTTTGACTATTTGCTTTGTTTCTTGAAACAATGGTGTTCGTGTCAGTTTTGGCACACTTCAATTATTTTACCGAGTACAATTATCCCACTAGTAAAGATACTAGATAACTCTGTGCCAGGGAAGGGTATTTTGAGTACTTAGAATGGATTGATACAGATTATTACAGTATATCCAATGATCATATTTTGGTTTTCAGATTTATATTCAGTCAAACAGTCCTTAAGTTAAAGAAGGATCAATAATGGACTTAATATATGTCCAGTAGTAGTTAGTTTAACTATTTGTGTGACTTCACCTTATCTAAAAATTCAACCTAAAAACAAGGCCATAGATAATTTAGTTAAATATGGCCAGCCAATTGGTAGAGGTCATACCTTTCTAATTCTTTTAATTGGTTTTGTATATGTTTGGATGAATCCGCCAAGCTCACTTAAACTTTTCTCTTATGCACGTTGCTTTGTCTTTGTTTTCAAAATTTAAGTTAAAGTTTTTAGTTTGATCAATTAGCCAACTTCCTAGAAACATTTATTTAATGTAGTTGGTTTTTGTCTACATGTATACAGTATATATATAAGATAATTAGCTGGCTGTTCCTAGTTACTACTACTTTGCAAAATGTCATTTAATGTGACAATTTATGAAGTTGTCCAAAGATAGATTAACATCTCTTTAAGACTTACGAACATTGAGATTTACGCTGCGCATGAAAATCTACAAGTTATTACAGCTAATAAGTGAAAATTACTGTCTCTCTGAAAAAGAAAGATTACTTGGTCTGAAGAAACATTGTTACCTTTTTGTTTTCTTTTAGCTTTAGAATATTCATCCAAACTTTTTGCCGCATCTCCTTTGATATGCGGAAGAAGGGATTTTTTTAACCAGTGTTGAAAGTACGAGAAATTGCCTGACCAATTATTCCATGCACTGTCCGTTGAATAAAGGAAAAGTTTTTAATTATTATTTGAACAATGAAGTTTTCAACCAAGATCTTTTCACCTCGCTAATTATATGAAGAGTGCATAATAGTTTCATCGTGAAAGTGGGTTGGATTATTTGATGTGGGTCAAAACTTCAGGATAAATTACTTTGTTTCGTAGGCATATGACATATCAGGTGATAAAACAATAGTTTTCACACATATTGAGAAATTCGTCTTTTAACATTAATTAGCAATGAAATTGACCATATTAATCTTTATTATCTCTTCACATAAACACTCCTAACACATACTCCAACATTAATTACTCCAAGGGCAATGTAGGAAAAAAATAATTAGTTCATTCTTGAAATCTGGAAAAATCACTTATTTTGGACCACAAGAAAAAAACCAAAAAATCACTTATTTTGGACCGGAGGGAGTACTCTTTTTAGTCAGGGTATTACCACTTATAACCCACGCCACAAATTATTAATATTCGATAGCCGAAAAAGAGTATAAAATTTGTATATTTTTTTGTATATACATGCAGAATATAAAGAAGCTAAGAATATATATATTTCGGCTATTATTTTAAGAACGACTATACAGAGTCATTTTCCCTTTTTAGTCTTAGATCCAGATGCTGGCCCAAAGAAGCTGGTGTGTTTTAACAGCTTATAAGCAAATTTAAGGTTCAAACCCTTGATTCTTTATTTTTATTTTTTTTAAATAAGGGGGAAAATGAACATTAGATGATTTTCATGAGTTGTAATAAATATTCAGACAATTCAACCGCGTAGCTTGATGAAGAGTTCAGTTGCCGACCATGAAAAGTGGAAGGGCATAAGGGCTATAATTTGAAGCAGCGGTATTGTATTGATTTTCTTTTATAAGCACATGTAGAGAGTGATTATAGCTTACGAGACATATGCAACTTGAATTGAGAACTAATGTTTTCCCTACCATAGTGTATCACATTAGTCAAATAAGTGAATTCAAGATACCGAATGATTAAAACCCAACAAAAAAAAAAAAAAAACAGAACAAATAGCAACTTGCATTGTACAGTGTTATAAAATAAACTTACCTTTACCATTCATCATTTCTTTGTGGAGGAAGACTCTGCAAAAGCTACACATTTGAGTGCCTACACTGCATTTCATCCATAAGCCTAATTAAATTCACAGTAATATTTCTTATGATACTAGCATGCCTTAGAGTTCTAAAATTAAAGAGCCACCTAATTTTTCGCATGGACAACTAAATGTTAGAACATCTATACAATAAACTTCTGTTTGTTGGCCCATAAGAGGCTTCATTTCCTCCTACAAACTTTCTTGTCAAACTATATCCTTCATTTTCTTCTAGAGGACTTCAGAGAAAGATGACTAGTCTTTTTGACATGCTAATATCAATTAAGAAAAACCCATCAAAAAAAGCCACCAAGAGTACATTCCTTAAGCTGTTAGAACTAAGAAACTGAATGCCTTCCTTTTCTTGAAGGTGTAGACTTAGCTTCTTCCAAGTTAGCAGATCCAAGACTCTCGGACGAATCTGAGCCACTATTCTCCCCTTGCCCCCCTTTGTTCGACCAGATTTTCGAGAAGATCCTCTTTGACATGAGCAAACCTTTCATTCTACTCATGGCAGCCCTGTCTGCATGGCTCTTGGCGTCGCCATTAACTTTGTCGTTTGTTCCTCCATTTCCCATTCTTAAGGCTGCAAGCTCTCCTCTCAAGGCCCTGAGTTCCTCTGCGGAGGCTGCAGCATCCCAATCTTCTTCTGTATTAGTTGTTGCAGATCTTGAACTTCCATATGAAGCACTGTTAAGGTCCCTAATTGCTTTGGGCAGATCCGGAGTACTGCTCCCAGACGAGGCATTAGCTCTGACTTGCTCGAAAAAGAGCACTTGTACAACAACACGAAGGGGAAGCCTCTCGTTTTGCACAGCATGCATACAAGCATCCACGGAGAGCTTCTTGCAGTCCATCAGCTTACAAATTCTCTTCCTCTCACTCTTGCTGATTCCAGGGTGCTCCTACACCAACAACAGAGTTCGATCAGTACATACAAGGCATTCAATAATAAGAGTTGCATCACTTTTACCCCCAATACCATCTGTTTGTATGCACTGCGTTTAATTTGCTGCAATTTTGATAGGTGTGCTTCTTTCCATAAGAAAACGACTAAACTAAACATCCTAAAAGCATTAACACTGTATATACGAACATAGCTCCAAGCCTAATAACTAATGTATTTGCATAATTATATATTTGAGATAGCATAGATGCAGACAGTTCTTTTCCCATGTCAGTGTTGAAATTCTAATCACGAGTGGCAGGAAAGATATCAGCTAGTTATTTCAATTATGCAATTGTATGCACAATTCAAGAGATTTATTTCAACTATGCAACTTTATGCAGAATTCAAGAGACGCTCACCTTAAGGTACATATCAATTGCGCGATAGATACCATCATGACCGGGTCGAGGAAAATTGGATACCATCTCTGCTAGACCAACAAATGCTGATAAAGGTAGATTAGGATCTTTCGCAATTTCAGTAAGGTATCCATCTACTAGCTTTGCCACCATCAGTTTTGAAGCTTCTGATAAAATCCCAGGCTTTCGGATCTCCTGAATTTCATCTCCATCTTCTAGCTGAGGTTCAGAATCCGTATCTCGCATCATAAACACTTCTAGTATTTTCTGAACGACATGGACATCATACAAGGTTCCTTCCCCATCTGCCGCTCGAATCAAAAGGTCATTTACAGAAGCCTCCTCCAATTGCTGCCCTATTCTTTTAACTAGTTCTGCCTTTGCCATTTCTCCAGAATCAAGTGAAATTGATGCTCTCAGCAGTTTTAACAAGAAACTACAAGAGACACAACCTTTCTCAGAGGGCAATAGCCATACAATCGTATCCAATATCGCCCGACATTTGGAGACATCATTGAACTGGAAGACACCTTTATTAAAGCCTGGAAACCTTCTATAAGCATAAGCTTTCACAGCTTCTCCAATAACTTCAGAAGAAACAATGCCTTTGTTTTTAATAGTGACAATTACCCGCTTATATAAATCTACTTCAAGCTCACTTAAGTCCTCAACCCACCAATCTTTTGGCACCATGCGGCTTCTAATACCGTTCAAGTTAGGATCATCTCCGTTCTCCTCTGGAAGCTTTTTCCGGTTATACGTATAGGACCAATCCACTCTGTTAACATCTATGGAAGCCTTGGATGCTATAGCATCAATGCAGTGGCTGATCAACTTCAGTTCTTCACACAAACGTGACTGAGACTTAGTAGTTTGAAGAACTATTATTGAATCTTTCCAGCTCCGGAAAATGCTCGAGTTCAGGAAAACATCAATCTTGTAAATAAGGTTTCCTTTCTCAATAGCTTCATGCATACCCAGATACTCAGCTGCACACCTCGCTGCAATGACATTATAAGCATTCAGTGTAACAGTCATGCCGTAACAAAACTTGGCACATATTTCAAAGGCAGTAGGTCCTCCAGGAATGTCATGAATGTGAACTTCATCACAATTTGCTTCACTTGCATTAGCAACCAACTTTTGCAAAGAGGTACTCTTGGACAGAAGAGGAAACTGCATAGCCATTTTCAGCAAATAATGAGTACTCAGAGATCAATTATGGCCAACTCAACAAGTCAAGGAGGTAATATAACACACTTCCATTGCTTAGGATACTTCAAAGATGAAAAGTAGTTTAAATAATTGTTTCACGAAAATTAGCATCATAAATTTATTCATACAGTACACCACTTATTGGAATGCTGAACAACTGCTACTGCTACTGTGATACGTATCCGTCCAAGTAGATCATAAGTACCAAAAAGATTTTGAAGGTGACTTTTACACTCGAGGCTCTTGCACAGACATAGAACATAACTTTAGTATATTAGCAGAAACAGCATAGGACAGATAAAAAAAACTATTCACTTCTTATGCTGCAGTCTACTTGACTTGATTAAGAAATCAACCAATGTATGCATGCAGCCAATGCTAATGTAGAAAACAAATTCATCACAATTTGAATGTGGATAAATAGAACTAGTAACCAGAAGCTTTACTAGATTTGTACCTACTGTTCCCCTCCCACCTTCAGGAGAAAAGGATCCATTTTACTTTTTCAAGAAGGGATTGTACAATCATTCCACATAGTAACACTCCCTGACCCTAAAAGACACATCAAAAAGGGAAGAAAAAAGAAAAACAAAACAAGACAAATGCATGCTTAATTATTCATTTTCTCAAGTCCAGCTGGCATAACTTTTCTAAAATAAAGCTTGAAACAAGGAGAATACTGTACTTGTTAAATTATTGTACCTTGTGCAAGTAAAACTTTACATCTCCGACATTAACTGTGATGTCAGAGGCCAACTCTGAAGCAACATATCTGCATGAAAAATCTGTCAGTACAATCGAAACGAGTCTAAACAGATATAAAACAATAGCACTGTTAAGGTAACTAAACACTATGACCATATCTATATAGAGAGTATTCACAGATATCCCAAGACTAACATATTGGGAAGAGACAAATTGGAAAAGATTTAATGATTGTACTCATGCTGCGATGCTGTGGTTCCTCTACAAGTTGAATTACAGAGATTCAAAAAGAAAGAAGTCCACTTCATCCAGCCTTTCGCTTCCATACTGTTATTCCAACTCATCCAAATAAAACAACACTAATCTTCTCTTTCGAAACTGACTAGAAGGTACATATTTTGGCTTAGTTCTTTGGCAGAAATAAGGTCTGATGATCCTCATCCGACCTTAGAAGGTACATATTTCGGCTTAGTTCTTTGGCAGAAATAAGGTCTGATGATCCTCATCCGTCAGTCCAAGACATAAAATGAAGTAAACGAGGTTGCATCATTCATGTATGGGTCATCAGACCAAAACTGATTAGGCTTCAGCTAGTTGACATAATTTAGCTTCCTAAAACCAGAGCAAAATATGAAGAAGAGACCTCATTACCTGTCCCTATCATAAAGTGATCAAATACTTTACTCTTAGAAATAGTTATTACTACTCTTAATATACATTTGGGCTAATATTACCACACCAACTATTATCTTATAGTAATGCTTATACCGACTACTGACACAAAGAACTTGCACTATGAATTTTTATTTTAATATTTTTTTTTGGGATCTAATAGAACATGCACTACGAAATTTGGCGCAGTCAACTCCCAATTCAACTAATACTGACATCCAACTTGGTGATTCTCTACTTGGAGAACAAGGTATAATGCTTTTCAAACCAATAGCTGAGACCAAGAAGAGAAATATATAATGCAAAATATAGCGTGCAATGTTGAACTGGAAACTCCGGATGTCTGAAAAACCTTCTCTTTTTTTTTTGGAGCAACCGTTTATTTGAGCTTCTTTTATTAGGTGAAAGATTCACAATAGTAAAAGAGGTCAATCTCTAGAAAACACCATCCTGTTACCATATAAACTCAAAGCAATGGATTTCCTATAATTCTATCCAGGGTTTGACTTCTTCAGCTGCCCTTAGTAATATCAGAAATGGAAATTAAACAGTAATAAAACCAAAGTCATAGAATAGTTTTTAGGAAAAGATGAATTAGGGATAAGAAGAAACCAACAAATATAATCCCTCAAACCAATTTCTAAAAGCACATATAATATAACTACTCCCACTCCCAACCCCAACCCCCCAAAAAAGAAAAAATCAATGCACGAATACAGGACAGACCACAATTAAATGGATGACAAGGGCATTTATTGACAAGTGACACCAGATACACAAAAAATGGGAAATACTAATTAATTTTCTTATCAATATGAAAGATCAGTTACAATTCTGCAAAACAAAACAGCTAAGAATGACCATTTCATCAAGGAAAAAGAAGTTTTTTTTCCCAAAAAAAAAAATTAAAAAAAAAAACTAGCAAAAGATCTGACCTGATATTGTTCCCATCTGACTGGAAGGTATCAGGCTTGGATCCAAGTTTCATAAACTTCATCTTGGCAACTCAAGGGATCTCTGCTTTCTTGTTGTTCACACTTGAGAAATTATACTTCCTTACTACTCAACTAATCACTGTAAAAAATCAAACAGTACCCTGTGTTCATAACCTGATATTCCCAATGCTCAAACATAACCTGAAACCAAGGACAATAAGGACTCCAAAAATGGTAAAAATGAAAGAATCCAGGTGGGGGGACCAAATTACTGAATATAACCAACTTCCTCAACTTCAAGAGAGAGAGAGAGAGGAAAGGTTAAATGGGATCTCAAAGATATAGTATTTGCTTAGTATGACCTAATCTTGAAAGTAAACAAAAGCAGGAGGAGATAACTTAGGAGAAAGAGTTGAAGAAGAAAATGGTTAAGTGTAGTTTGTTTAATTTAAAGAAAGAAAAGAGGGTTCACTTAAATGGAAAGAGAACCATAAGTTAAGAGATTGTTTCCTTGGTCGGCGGCAAAGCCCACTGACCCCGGAGTCTCCCTTTCAGCTCAGGAGACATAAACAACTGACTCTTTTCACTAAATTATTCACACACACACAGAGTAGCATCCATCTTTCTCACTCTTTCTTTAATGCTACTTTACTCTTTCTCTCTCTCTCACACATACACACACTCACTTTACTCTTTCCCTGTTTCTTCCACAAAATGGTGTCTTTTTTAATATATAGTATTATATAAAGAGTGAGAGAGAGTTAAAGGCTTTGAGCTTGAGGCCACATAGAAGAGAGAAACTAAAAATGGGGTCTTAAAAAGATCCAAACTTTCAACCAGAAATCACATGTAAATCCAGAAAATGTTAAATATTATTGTTATTTTAATTGAAAATTGGGAGATTTGAAGAACCTGCAACGGAAAACAGCATCTCGGTATCAGTTGAAGGAACCACCTAAACAGGAGACAACAAGCATCTATCTTTTATAGTTTTGCAAAGCTGAAAAAGAACATAAAATTAATGAGAAGATCACAAGAATAAATAGAAGCATATATTTAAAAAAAAAACATATTATTCAAAGACAAAATCAAACATCAGCTACGAATAATATCTGTGGAAGCAAAAAGAATCATCTCAGAGAGCAGAAATCTAGCCAGTAAATAATGTTAAAAAAAATCAAAAAACTTTCCTTATGTTTAACTATGCATTTGAAAGACACAACCCAAAAGCCACTCTTTTTGTAAACACCCCAACAAAACCCAAGACTTGCTATTTACATGAAACCCCCTATGTAGAAACACAAGAAATTTACTTCAAATAGACCAATATCAAAGCAAAAGGAAAAATACAACAATTAACAACGACCCAGTTAGGGTGTGGGGAGGGTAGGGTATACGCACAGCTCGAGAGAAAGGACTGTTTCCAAAAGAAACTCGGCTCATCAAGGAAAATAAGGTTCAAAGAGAAATAAGGATGATTGAATAATGAAGACCTAGCAAAAGTTAATACCTAAAGATTGAAAGGTCCATCAGAATCGACTATTATCATGTCGTTCTTAGTGGATCAAAGAAAAAGGAAAAATACATATAAAAATATCATACCAAAACTTGTTCAAGAACTATTTTTTACAGAAGTTTAAACGAAAAAATCACAACCCCACATGCAAAAATGTGAGAGAAAATAAAGAAACACAGAAACCAACAAAGCAGAAATAAAGCCACCATAATAACGTGAGGAGCATCAAGAAAATGAGTTGTAGTATCCTGTTTCCAGTAGCTGGGGAAAAAGAAGTACAAGAAATGCAGAACAAAATAGCCCAAAAAGCAAAGATTTGCTAGTATGTGCTTACCAGTTTTGCTGGAATCAGCACAAACAACTTTTTGGTATCAGAATTTTCTATTTTACTATTTCTTATCAAGGACAAACTAAAAAAATCAGCATATTTGAGAGTATTTTTTTTGTTGTTTAATTACCCTTTTTCCTATTCTTGTTGCTTCTTTTACTAAAGTTTTTTTTCTGTATTTTCACTCTGATTTTTCAGGGCAAAGTGGGAGACTATTCTTTTTTCAGTTTGTAGTGATTAAGACACCCAATTTGCTATGTTATGCACGCCATACTGACACTCAGCTTTTTTGCCCCCTCCCTTATACTTGTGTTTTCTTCTCTGTAACGTGGAGTGTTTATTTAGGGGTCTGTTTGGCGGCAATTAGTAATGCACAAAGCTAATATTTGTTTTATTTTTATATAATTAATACAGTATTGATTATACATCGTATTTGGTATAACTAATACATATCAAGCCATAATATTAGCAATGAATGATTATTAATACTTGCATAAATATGGTTAAAGACATAATTGTTTCTCAAAGTTAAAAAATATAGAGGACATTTTTATAAACATCTAAATTTTAAGGATAATAAATTATCTTAGCATAATTAACGTCAGCATAATTAGTAATACACCTTATTCAATAATTCCTGCCAAACGACCTCTTAGTCCTCTCAAGTCCTGTTAGATGAAAATTGACCCCATTATTATTACTAGTGTAATCAACTAGACACCACTCCTTTTGTACCTTAAAAATGACTTGTCAATCGAATCAATAATTTTATTTTTTAATCTTTTAACTTTTTCTTGTTTATAATCATTGAGCTTGTACTTGTGTAATCTTCCAGGATCATGGAGCAGGAGATCACATCTCCCATCTCTCCACTGTACACACCAAACAAAACATTGATCTAGACTTGTGTTTGTAATCACTCACCATGCATTACTTTATTTTTGGTATATGGTAATATCATGTCTCTTGCGGATTCAATCAAATCAAACATTTTCGATATGGAGTATATATATGTAAAATATAAATAGATTTTGACAGTTGATATTTGAATAGGTGTGGTCCAAGTTCGGTAATTGGTCAAATTTTGATAACACCAACTGGTAGAAAATCTCAGTCAACATATATTTCTAGAATAATAATAAAATATTGAGGTCAGGCTAATTCCACTACCATAAATACCATCAATTTGCATGTTGACTATTATGGATACGTAATTAAAATTTCCAATGCTAAAAACGACCTTTGACCACTTGAAGACCCTATATATATTTCAGGTACATACAAAACAGACACTAGTAGTAACAATTTTGTTATAAATGTACTACTATAATTTTGTTTTGTGGAAAATTATTTACGCAAATAGGAGTAGTAGTATTATTTTCTGTTTAGTCCTCCACGTTGTAAGGCACCCAATTCTCTCGTTTTCTTTATTATCCTAATCCTAATTAATATAGCAATTGACAAGGTCTTTGTATCTAAAGAGACACACATGATGCTGACTGTTTCACTATAATTACTGTTTGGAAACTCTATGCAAAAATATATACTACTATACTATGTGATCCATACTTCAAGTAAACACTTGTCTCCAACGGCATGCTCGTAGGAACTTGATGTGTGGCCTTCCTCTCAATTTAATGTAATAATATTTGAATTTTGAAAGTCAATTTTTTTTAATTTTAATAGTAAATTTCGATATGAATTCTTTCACTTTATATACGTTGATAATTTAATATTTTGTAGCAAATTATTTTAAGTAATAACTGAATCTCTTATTATTAACGATTATTTGTAGCTGTATTTTATATGATCTAACACTGCTAATATATAAGGGGGAATTACGCTCCCTGTCACTTGGCCCAATAGTCCATCAAAAATTAGCCCACGTTTGAAGTCCTTACCTGATATGGCCTAGGTAGTACATAATCTGAAAATTATTTTGAGAATTTTTCACAAAGCACCATCTTTTAGTCCTAATTAGCAATTAATAGAAACCTTTTGCTATATTACGTCCTATAGATATTTTTTATGCAATTCTATAATGTATTTAATGTATTTAAGGTAGTGTATTTAATAATACAACAAAAATTAGCGGCGTACAAAAAGGAAATCCAACTAATCCTAATATGTATTTACTTGTATTCAAACGTATGTAGCGCTAAATACGTAACGTATCTGTGCAATATCTGGGTCGACGAAGATGTTAAAAACGGAAGGAAATCAAATCAATTCTGATTTCCCTAATTTTACTCAACAAACTTAAAAGTTATCCCAACAATCTGTATTCTTCTCAAACTCAGAAATACATAAACGTGAAAGAAGCGAAGAAACAGAGCAACATGCTTCTATATTGTGCGATTTTCTTCTCCTCCTTATCGATTGATACAAATTATATACAAAAGTAGGTATAACTCTTTTATATATATGGCAAGCTTGACAGTTTTGTTGCGTCATTCTGGAAAGTGGAACGATGAGGGCAATTATATCGGCTTTTTCATTGAGGGAATACTGATTAAGGAGTATGCTTCCTTTAATGATCTAGTTGGTTCAATTTCTAATCAACTGGGTATAGATTTGAGCACAAATACCATTAAAATACAATACAATGTTGAAGGCAATCGCACGTCAATGGAAATACACAATGATATGGGTTACAGAGTGTATGTAGAATTGAAAAAAGAGAACAGAGAATTTGGGATGTATCCTTTGTGCATTACAACTATGGAAAAAGAGCTTATCTCCGGAGATGGTTTAAATCAAGGCGACATTGTGCAGATAGACGAAGCAGTTCAAATGTACGATTCCGATACAGATGATACACTAGCTATAGAACTTGCCAATTCTGGAGAAGCGATTGGAGTGTTCGAACTCCACAAGGATTTGATAATTTCAAAAACTAATCAAAAGGAGGTTATGGCTGGACAAGTTTATAAGGATAAGGCTACATTGAAAGAGGTGATGGGGAATTATGCTATAGCTCAACGGTTCCAATTCCGTGTTGATCGGTCTAATGCTGTCAGGTTTGATGTTTGTTTAACTTTGTTGTATTTAGTTGTATTTGTGTATTTCTTCCAGATGATGAACACCTTTAAAAATTTATATTTGTTTAGTATTCTTAATAATATGTATTCAGGTGTATTTTACTATTGAAAAAATACAACAGTGGCTATGATTATTTTCATATTATGTCTATAATGTTATTAAGTGTTTGATTATTCATACGAATGTATTTAGTTGTATTTATTGTATTTAATCACATCTAACAATATTGGAATTCGTTAGTATACAAAATTACATATACACAGATATCAATTTGGTACTTTATGAATAGGAAGTATATATGTCAGATTCGTTAAGTTGTCTGATGTATGAACTTTTCTCTTTCCAGCTATGCATTAATATGTATTTCAGAAGATTGTGATTGGAGGTTTAAGGCTTCAAGCATTAACAAATCGGAATTATTCAAGGTGAGAGAATTCAATGACAACCATACATGTCCGCTGAAGGATAAAGTGTACGAGCAGCGGCAGGCTAGTAGCAGCCTTATAAGTGGTATTACAAGGACAAAGCTTACAAACCATAAGAGGAAATACACTCCGAGGGACATTATTGATGATGTGAAATCAGATCTAGGTGTTGATGTTAGCTACATGTTGGCGTGGAGGGCTAAAGAAAAGGCAATGAATTTTCTTAGAGGTGAACCGGCTGATTCATACAAAAAATTACCAGGATACTTATATACAATGGATAAGACATATCCAGGTTCTCACATAAGAATGGAAAAATCGTCAAAGAATGAATTCATGTACGTGTATATATCATTGTATGCATTTATAAGGGGGTTTGATCAATGTAGACCAATTGTTGTAGTGGACGGAACATCTAAAATCCTACTACATCGGGACATTCATTTCTGCAAGCACGTTGGATGGTGCAGGTGAGTACCTCAATAATAATACAATTTGTTAATATTTAAAGCATTGGAAAACATGTATTTAAAAACAATTATATTCAATTGTATTAAACAGGTCATATATTGCCACTAGCATACGGTGTTATTGATTCAGAGAACGATGCTGCTTGGACGTGGTTCTTTGAGCAATTCAAGATAGCATACGGTGTAAGGGAAAACATGTGCATTGTTTCAGATAGAAATGAGAGCATCATTAAATCTGTATCGAGAGTGTATCCGAATGTACCGCATTGTGCTTGCATATGGCATTTATGGAATAACGTATACAAGAAATTCAAAAAGAGCTATGCCAAGTTGAGTGAGATATACTTCTCGATGGCAAAAACATACACACAAACTGAATTTGATAGTCTGATGGAGAAGGTTGAGAAGGTAGATATTAGGGTGAAAGAATACTTAGAGTTAGCTGGTTACGAAAAGTGGGCTAGGTTGTATGCACCTGTTAACAGAGGATGGACAATGACGTCAAATATCGTTGAGTCAATCAATGCAGCACTAGTTTCAGCAAGGGAATTGCCAATATATGACTTCCTCGAAGAAGTTAGGAAGATGTTTGGTCGTTGGAATTGTAGTAACCGTAAAGAAGCTACTCAGACATACAAGACGCTTGAGAAAAAATACCAGGAAATTATGGAGTTGAATGAGACGATGTGTACCCGTATGACTGTAAGTTAATTTTTTATGGCATTGCTGTATACAACTGAATACAATTTTTTTTAGGCAGAACTACCCGTTAATTTTTATGAATATTTGCTTGAACTAGTAAATAATATAGATGAATACAGGTAAATACATGTGATTATTAAGACTGTATGCACGTGATAATGATTACAATGGAATTCAGGTGATTGATACAGTTTAAATTGATTGGAAATACCTGAATACAGTTGCTCAAAAAAGGTTGAATACAAATGCATACAAATGCAGACTGTAGATCAATACACAGTAATACAGTTGAATACAGTTGCATACAGTTGCTGGAATCAGCTGAATTTAACTGAAATTGGATGAAGTTGCAATTTTCGAAGTTGTGTAACCATTTAACTCAGTAGTATATATTTGTTAATTCATGTAAGTGTGTTCAAAACTTATATTTCTGTTTTTAAATATAGGTGGTACCCTCAACTGAATACTTACATACTGTTAACGATGGTGGGAGGAATTACACAGTCTGCCTGCTCGAGAGAAAATGTGTTTGTGGGAGGTTCCAAATTGATGAATTTCCATGCCCACATGTCTGGGCTGTATTGAAGAGTAAGTTTAATGCCTGAAGAATATTGCTCTAGCTATTACAAGCCAAGTACAATTGTAATGACATACGATGTGCCAGTGTACCCGTTACCGGAAAAAAATGACTGGAATATACCAGAGCATGTTGCAGAGGAGGTTGTACTACCACCCAAATGGAAAAGACCTCCTGGAAGGCCAAAAAAAGAAGCGCGACAAAAATTTAAGTGAATTGTTGTTGCCGAAAAATCAACATTCATGTAGCATATGTGGGCAGGGAGGACATAACAAGCGAACTTGTAGGAATTCTCCACGTAATAAATAGTTGTATTCTGACATGTATTGGTGATTCAACAATTTCTCAACACTTATTATGACATTATCAGCTATAATAAATTCTTTTTTCGAAGTAATATATTGTGGAATGACTTTCATTAATATTTTCTGAATTTATTTAGTTGAAGTATTTTTATATATATAAATATATATGAAGTGGTTATGAGAGTATCTTAGTATAGTTGAATACAACTATATCAATTCCTTAATACATGTGAATACAACATGTTGAATATAGTTGAATATAGGTTAATAATACAGTTTAATTCAATTGACTTTGGAGGAATACACTGTAATACAGTTGAATACAGATCTGGACAGCTGGTTGAAACAGTTGAATTTAACTGACATTGGATGAATATAGGTAATTCAATTGTTCAATACATTTGAATACAACATGTTCAATAATGTTGACTATAGGTTAATAATACAGTTCAATTAAATTGACTATAGCTGAATACATATAAAATCGGAGAAAAATACAGCTGAATAATACAACTAAATACAAGTTAATAAATATAACTTGTATTGTTTCAAGTCAATTCAAGGTTATATCTGAATGGATGCAGCTGAATATACCTGCATACCAACTGTAGACAACTGATAAACACTTTAATACAACTGAATTAAACTGAATAATATAGATTAATACAATCAGCTAAACAGAATAGTACAACTAAATACAACTGCTTAATACTGAAAGATAAAGCTGATCTTATGCAACTGAATACAATTCAAAAATTGGCATTAACAAAAATCATTCAGCATACATAAAGTTTCAGAAATTGTAACTAACATGTGCGTTAACTAAAACATGTTCAAGCAAACTTAACCAAATTTCAGCATGTAAGTAAATAACATCTACGACCAAAACCATTACAATCAGTATCATTGTTCAAGCTAAACTAAAAAAAAAAACTAAAGCTATTCTAAAACTATCTGCATCTTTGCCTCCAACTCAGAGATTTGTCTTTCAATCTTTGAAGGTACTTAACTCTCGCTTATTGCATCAGCATCTATCTTGCGCATAGCATAGTCCCATAACAGAGCACCATATCTTTGATGGAGAAGAGTGGCATCAAATGGTGTTTTTTGTGTAATCTCTCCAATAGTGCTCAGAAACTCCGTGAAGGCTGCAACATGCACTCCACAATCCCTAAAAAATAATTGATTGAAACAGAATATAAAATAATTAATACAATTAGATTTGTATAAAACATATAAGAATGATGATTGGATACTTACATGCTGCCCGCTTTCTGTTGAGGCAGATTTGGAACGAAGATAACTTCAAAAGGTTCGTTATGATCCTTGTTTGTGTATGCGGGATAAGCATATCAATCAATGCCTTGACTATCTCTGTAAAAGCCACTAATTGACAGATACAGAGGTAGTAGCTTAGCTAGCTTTACAATCTCAGAGACTACGTATACATCATGACCGGAAGACATGTACGAGTCGTACACTTTGATATATCTATCTTTGAAAGTCACAACAACCAACACCCAATGAAGTTTTTCCTTCAAGTTCACTGGTATCAAGACATTATCCACTGTATGCCAGGGTATATTAGCATGCAATCTGTAGCCCCTAATATACTCACATACAACGTCTTCTTGTTTGGCTACATTAGCATCACTATCTGTATCTTCATACCTGTCATATATTTCAGCTATTCTTGTCTTGAATATACAATCAACAGTAGTAAACGTGAAGTCCCTATGCTAATTGTACTTGCCCATCTTTCGCAAATAGTAGAATATGGCATCCATATGCTATAAACAAAAGAGGTTGGTAGATAGTGTGAGTTTATTTGCTTGAACTAAGAAATAATATATATGAATACCTCAATACAGATGCTAAAAAAAAGTTGAATACAAATGAATACAGAAAATAGAGGAATACACTGTAATACAGGTGAATACAATTGTATATAGATTATGGACTACAGTTGAATTCAACTGATATTGAATGAATACAACTAATTCAATTCCTTAATATAGGTGAATACAACCTGTAGAATAGAGTTGAATATAGGTTAATAATACAGTTCAATTCAACTGACTTTGGTGGAATACACTGTAATACAGTTAAATACAGATCTGGACAGCTGGTTGAAACAGTTGAATTTAACTGCCATTGGATGAATACAGGTAATTCAATTGTTTAATACAGTTGAATACAACAGTTTCAATAAAGTTGACTCGGACTGCAATTTTGGAATCAACAGAAGAACAACACTCATAAAACCACACCTGCATAGCTAGGGGCATCCCAGCTATCCTGTAATACTTCTTCAAAGCATCCATCTTCTTGTTAATCGAGTTTATCAACACCTCAAATGCTTTAATACCCCAATGATATTCAAAATAGCGCCCACTCTCTACTAAATCAAAATCTAGCCTCGGTATAGTTGCACTATTCTTCTCAGATGAAAATATAAAGGTGTGGATGAAATACAACAAAGATATCTTCAAAGCATCCTCATCATTGTCGGGGCCCCATGCCTTGTCATTGAAGCATTGTCTCAAGTGTTTCTTCTTTACAGTATTAGCACTTCCAAAATAAGTCGCAATAAGCCGGTTAGGAGGAGTTTCACTAAACTCAAAATCTTCATCTTTACCTATACATTTGAGGCCAGTCACAAGCGCAAACTCCCTTAATGTGAAGTGTAATTTAGTACCATTGACGTATACTGCAAATACATTGTTTGGAGTGTCGTTTAACTGTCGAGCCATGAAGCATCTGAAGAGTTGATGTTGAACATCAAATCACTTCATTTGAAGAAATGAGCCAAAACATATATTGCCGAATTGTTGGAACTGATCGGGAGTAAGCTTATCTTTTAGCTGGGATACTATATCAGTGTTAGTGTAACTACTAATATAGGGTGCTAATTTTGGCTGGTGTTTCACAAACAAATCAATTCCCTTCAATGAACATTGAAAGATACATGTTAATACAGATGAATACATTGCAAAAATACATATTAAGTTTTTTTGGAATACATGTAAGACATGATACAGTGACAAGGCTAAATGCATGTTAGACAACTACAAACACTTACAGAAGACTAGATATAGTGACAAGGCTAAATATATGCTAACATACTTTGTAACATACAGATATAATACAAAATATTTAAGATGAATACACCTGAATACATATGAATGCATATGAATAAATTTGAGGTCAAACTGGACAATTGAATTATCGAAATATACATTAGCAAACACTAAATACATATGAATACAGGTAAAATTACATTAAAAATGAACTGTTGGAAACAACCAAATACACATATATACATAAAAATACTATAGAAGAAACAGAATACACTATACAAAAAGGTACAAAAATACAAGAAGATACATATGAACACAACAGAATACATGTAACAAATACCAATTACCTTTTGGTTTCTTGAATCTTTCATAGGTTTTTTCCTCTTTGAGCCAACTTGATTTTTGGTTTCTTTTGAAGCTTCATCAACTTGGACTTCTTTCAACTTGTCATTGTGTAATTTACTTCTTCTTTGATCAACTTTGGATGCGGATAAACCTGCAAAATCTTTCTCCGCTTGAGTCAGTTGCAACGAGAAAGAGGGCCCATCAAAATTGAGAATTTTGGTGGGTATACCTCTGGGTAGTCTGTTGAGTGGCATTGCATCCGACATTAGAGAGAAAACTCAAAGAATCCTAGTGATTAACAATACAAATGGAAGATATATCAGAAAATTGTGTAAATTCGCTAAAAAACTTATAGAAACAAACTAATGAAAAAGCAATTTCGAAGTAGTTGAATTACCTACGGGGAGAAGATTTCCAAAATACAACTGTGAAGCTCTAAAAAACACTTGAGAACCAACTTGCCCGTCAAAATACGCTTGAGAACAGTTGCGAAGAAGAATGGCGTGTGAGGTGATAATGGCAGAGAAGTATAGGCGATAATGGCGGAGGAGGGTTTTTGAAGTGTATGGAACGTGTGTTTATGGGAGAAGAGGGAAAAGTGTATTGAAGAATATAGAGAAAAGCTGATGAGAGGAGATATACGCTAATTAGGTGATAGAAAATAAAAAAAAATTGAGATAGAAAAATATTTTGTAGCATATATTAAGCCTTAATTTTAGGATGGAACTAAATTTAAATTTTTTGCTATAAAATAAAAAGGGTATTTATAGAATGTAATATTTTAAAAGGGTATTTATAGAATATAAATAGGGTACTAACCTATTCTATAGGTGGTAAAATTTTCAATTATTTTTCACCAGTTAGCCCACCCTATTTTTTTCTTTTCTTCGTTCTTCTTCTTCTTCCTCTTTCACGACTTTGCACCCCAAAGTTTCTCTATTATTATATATATTCTTCAATTCTCCTTCCAGATTCAAAGTTGATTATCACTATTAAGATGAAAAAAAAAATATCACTTAAGAGAATTATTATTTTTGGAGTCACCATTAAAGGTCATTTGAAGCTTCAGTTTCACGAATTGAATTTTTCGATTTTGTTAGTTGTTTAGATTGAGTGTTGGCCCAATTGATTGGGATCGTCAAGGGAAGTTCAAAACTCAATTTTGAAGCAGATTTGAGGTAGGTTTGAGTTGAATTTCAGAAATTGAATTTTTCGATTTTGTTAGTTGTTTGGATTGGGTGTTGGCCCAATTTATTGGGATCGTCAAGGGAAGTTCAAAACTCAAATTTGAAGTGCTTTGGAGCAGATTTGAGTTGAATTTCAGAAGATGCCCAAAGAAGAAGAAGAACCAGTGAAGCTCCATTAATAGGATTCATTTGTATAATAGTGTATAATATTGTATAAGTAATGTATAATAATGTATAAACACATCTTATACATTATTTTATACAAGGCTGATACATTATTTATAGGTATTTGGTGGATTTCTCACATTTCTTCTTCTTCTTCTTCTTCTTCTTCTTCAACTGCTACACCTATATACATGGTGTATCACTAACATTTTACATTTTCACTACTATGCTTATATATTTTTATATATACATTTTTATACACTTTTATACAACTATATATATAATATACCTCTTTGTATAAAAGTGTATAAGCATCTCTGATGAATTTTTTGTATGATTTTCACTTGCAATTCTTGATTACGACTATTCCAAATCTCCACTAAATGACTTCAAACTTTGTATACAGTCTACTTAGACTAATTTTAATAAGTTCAAACAATACCCACTCCAAATTTCTCATAAAATCATATTCAAAAACTAACAAGATTAGCATTAAAGAAGATGAGATTATAGATTTCTCGCGTCTGTTTGTGAATTTTCGTAGTTGTGATAGGTATGTAGAAACTTGAGGAAAAAGGAGAATGGAAATATTTCAAGCTTGAAGATATAGAGAATAAAAAAAACTGGAAAAAAATTCAGATCTAAGCTTATTGATATTTGGCTACACATTTGCAAACTTGTAAGTGGACTAAAATAATGCAAGGTCAACTTATGGAGTGCATTATTATGTAATTTTGTCATATATAAAGGTTAAACTTATAACTAAAACTAGGGGTGTACAAACCGAACAGAAAAATCGCACCAAACCGAAAAGTCAAACCAAATCGATTAAAAAACTCGACTTGGTTTGATTTGGTTTGATATTGAGTAAAAAAATCTGAACCAACCCGACATATAAATATATAATTTTTATATATACTTTTAAGATTTTATATAAAATTTTCTTTAAAAAATATTTAGAAATATTTGGGATTCTTTTGCGGGATATAAATTTTAATAGAATATGAAGTGCTCCATATTTATTGACCTTAAATAATGGGTTGTATGATCACTTTCTTATCAAGTGTTACTAAAATGTTTTTATCTCTTTGTTCTCTTATATTCATATCATATGTTAAGATCTATTAAATTCTTATATTTTTTTCGAATGTGAATTGGTTATTAATATTTAGGTACCATATTGATTTTTATGTTTAATTACTAAATTCGATTAACTTGAAAGTGTATATCAACAAAAAATTATTGTCAGACGACTAAAAAAATAACTATTATATGTTATTAATAGAATTCTCCCATAAGAATATTTTAATCGATAATATGTTTGTCAATTTTTTATATTTTTACTAAATAGATATTTACTTATACTCAAATATTTGACAAAGTAAGATTGAAATAATATGTAAGTAATAAAAAAACCCGAAAACCCGAAAAATCCGACAAAATCGAACCAATCCAAATCGAAATAGTTGATTTGGTTTGGTTTTGAATAAAACCGAACTAACTCGGTCCTTGTACACCCCTAACTAAAATTCTAGTATTATTTGTTCAAACTCATTTTTTCCTTTTTTCTTCATCCTTTATTGGATGGTATTTGACCCCCAAGATAGTCAACGATTTTCGTCATACTCTTGCCGAGAAGAGAAGCATTCAAAGCATAGGATCTTGATTTATTTAGAATATTCTTCTTAGAGGGAATATAACGGTTGCTTGTGGACGTATGCTAACTCGGTGATAAAGGAGGGTCCTTTCCCTTGTGATTAACTTTGACCCATCACATAATACATAAATTTCGCGGAATATACTCCCAAACACTTCTACCCCTCCCTCCCGCTAAAGGCGGATCCAAGATTTCAAAAAGATTAGTGTTCTATTATGAAAAGGTTATCGAAAATTTATATTTGACTGATTTGACTTTAGTCTACTATCATGACCCACTACACTTTTAAAATTATAAGTTCAAAATTATATTCCCTTTTCACGTATATATCTATACTTTGTGCCGAAAACAAAACTGTTAAAAGTGTGATTTGAACTGACATATTTTTCACACACATATATTTAAGTAATTTTGAAGAAATATAATATTGTTATTCATGGTTTAGTCCCTCAACTTGGATACGCCTCTGCCTCCAACGGGGTGGAATTATATGGTTTAAAAAGGTTCAATTGGATTCTTTTCGTTACAAATTATACGGCATAAATAGGATTAAAACATTTTTTTTATACATGTTACATGTAAAGATAATCCAAAAATTATTTTAGAATTTGTTGAGATTTTTTTTTTTTTTTTTTTGCATGTTCAATCTTCAGAAATTTTGACTATGTTACAACTCCAACCTTATTCTCCAAAAGAGAGAAGAAAGTGCATTTTGGAAGGGGAAGGGTGGTTTGCCCTAGGAGGGAGGGGATTGGGGGACAATGGTGAGACACTAGACAATAAAGGATTCTCTCTGCCTAAATTTTCAAGATTTTCAATGCTAGACAAAGGAGGATTTGTTAATTATCTAAGATTCAAGATCATTAGGGTACAACCAAAGTAGTTATAAAATCTATGGATGGAACTAATTATTCCTCAGTCTTAGTCATTGCTGACCAATGCAAATTAATTGATGACTAATGAGATAACTTGTTTACAGGACTGCCACAAATATGATTTCATATAATAATTAAATATGTGAAGTGCTCACATTTACAACTCAGTTCTGGTACATAGCTGCAGAAATATGAGAAAAAAAGAGTACAGTCATGTGATTTATTAGACTAACTCAATGAGCACATGGCTACCCATTGGCAGATTCTATACGTAGATTTATGGTTTCATTGAAGAAAAAACTCACTGATGTGTTAGCTTAATTGACCACAACTTTAATTAATTAAGATGGATTTGATTCTTCCTTAATCATGATTAAAATCTATTTGGTTATACTCATGGCACGTTGCTAAACTCTGGATCACATGCATCCATTCGTCAAGTAATATTCGTATATGGGCATTTGTTAAACTCACAAGATGATCAATTCTATAGATCTAGGACCACTATGCTTCCTTTTTCCTTTGATGTTTTTCTATTGAATCTTTTTCTTTTACTATCTTCTTTTGGCGCGAGGGTGTATGCAAAAGCTGCACCCACGAAAAGGTAGTAGATATCTTAGAATAGGAAACTTCTTGGATGGAAAACTCCCATTCTAGTTGTCCATATCGTGTTATAGGATCAAGAGAGACTATTTGAATTAAGAGTTGTACGTTTTTCCCACCACTGAGAGTACAAATCATATTACTAAAGATCAAGTAATCAAAGTATGATTCGTGGCGGTCGGTAAACGTATCGTTGGTAGAGCCAACCGACTGATTTCGGTCGGTAAATCGATCGATCATTTAAATTCAAAAAAAAAAATTGCCGAAAAAACTGACCGAAGTCGGTCGATATTTTGAATTATGTAATTAAAAAATGCACCATCTGGGAATCGAACTGGGTCTGTACTGTGGCATGATATTATTCTACTTCTAGAACATTGATGCATTTTGTTTTAAGACTTTTAATTTATTTATACTCTTTAATTGCATTTTTGCACGGAAATAAGCGACTGATGTCGGTCGATTTTATTAAAAAAATAAAATTACCAACCGAAATTGGTTAGTTTCTTAAAATGACCGGCCGAAATAATCGACCGATTTCAGTCGATTTTTTTAATATTAATTTTAAATAAAAAATCGACCAAATTGGTTGGTTTCTTGAAAAATAAATTTCGTGGGACGTAAAAATAGTTTCCCACATTTTTGCACAAAAAAAATGACCGAAGTTGGTTGGTTTCGTAAAAAAACGAAAAAAATAAAATATTATAAAAAACCGACCTACTTCAGTTAGTTTTTCGGTTGGTTTTTTGACCGACCAAAGTCGGTCGATCGTTTGCGAACGGTTTTGACCGAATTTGTAGTACTGTTATACTGATATTCATTATGCTTCGAGTGAAGACCTTTTGAATGATCAAAGAAATTGTAAAGGTTGATGAGCATTTGGCCAATTCAGTAAGAACAAGTTCCAAAAATATCAAAGACGTAAGTTAATATATGGTCCCACAGCTCATTAAAAATAAAATAAAAACCCTGGGAGATAAAATTATGAGGGGTGGAAATGCACGTAAAGCAAAAGAGATAAGTAGAATAGACGTAAGAGTCAGTTTTGAGTTAAAATCAGAATGGAGTAGAAGATAGAGATGGGAAATAAATGAAAGAGAAGAAAACAGGCTGGAGTTGACAAGGAGCTACGTTGATTTTTAGATGGATATCATATCATATAGGTCCAGCTTTAAACTGCACAAATCAGACCCATATTTATTTACTACTATAAGCCTATAAAGTAGCCCAGCAGCAGAAAAATCGAACTAAATCGATCAAAAAAAGGATATTTTTTAATTTGGTTTGGTTTTGATTTTAATAAAAAAATAATCGAAAAAATTCAAACCAAACCGACTATAGGAGTAACTATTTCAAATTTATTATTATTATTACACACACACACACACACATATATATGTATATTTTTATACAAAGTTTCAAAAAATTTATAGTAAACATTAAACATTTGCACTTTTAGTACCGTTCTTTACCTTTATATTCTAGTTTGATTGATATTTTTTTTTGTTAAGTGTAAGAATCCATTTCATGTTAAAAAAATATATTTTTAATTGAGTTCCTAAATTATTCATCAATATATATAGATTTCTCAAAGGGCAATTGATTTGATATTGTGACGTTGAAAATGTGGTCGCCGAAATATGTTGGTAATGTATGTCTTATATTTAAGAGAAAACCAACAAATAACCGGAAAAAATCGAAAAACCGACAAAACCGGACATATACCGAATCGAAAAAAAACCCGACTTAATTGGTTTGATTTGATTCTAATATTTGAAAAACCGACTTACTTGGTTTGATTTCTTTTTAGAGAAAATCGATCCAAACCGAACCATGAACACCTCTAATAACACTATAACTCCTCCCCTTAATTATTTTTGAACAGTAATCATAGGAGCTAGCTATATAGGGCTTGAGTTTGAGTGCAGTAATGTCTATTAACAAAAATATTTCTACGTGCTTAGTAAAGAAACTAAATTAAACATGCATGTGAAATGATGTACTGTGAAGTATGAATATATATAACTAAATAAATAAATATTCTCCAACAACTCCAACTTTTTAAGTTTCAAATAAGGCAGTTTATTAACCCCCCAGTTTGGTAATTGGCTTCAATAAATATACCTTCTAACTCCAACTTTATAGAGCAAAATATCACAGAGTGCACAGTTGTTGCAATTATTAAACTTGGTACCACATAAATGATTAACACAAAAAGTAAAGTAGCTACTTTATGAGATAATAGAATAGAAATAATGTCATTTTCCATTTGCGAAGAGAGTCAATTGGCTTGTACGACAATTGGGATAGCTGTGAACCAACTAGTATTAAATCGTTGCTACCAACGGAACAGATAAGAATATCATTTTTTTTCTTTACCTTTTTTTTTGTTTGTATTTTTTCTCTTGGGAGATTTTACAAGAAAGGATGAAAAACATTACATTTTTTAGGGAAAATTTGTTAGCTTTAACATTTTACGTGCAGATGATTATGTAAAGTTTTGTCCACAAATAAAAAAAATCAACAAAATGTCATCGGAAAGAAAGTTTTTCAATTTTTGCAAAAACATAAATAAAAAAACTTACTCACTCCAGAGCTGTTTTTCAACTTTTGCAAAAGCTGAATATTTTCTAATGGTGTTTCATTGAAGGAAAAAATGAAAAATACATAAATACTTAAGTTATTGGGAAAAACAAATCCCAAAACAGTCCTTAATATCAGACGCCTAAATTATCCTCGGGATATTATCATTTTTAGCCCGCGTCAGAAACTATTTACAATTGGTAACCAAAAAAGTATATAAAATTTGTATATAAAATACAGAATTTATATATATACACAAAAAATATACTAATTTTATATATTTTTTCGGTTATTATTTTTATAGCGATTATACATTATCCCTTATATGCTTAAAGCTTTTAAGCATCATGGATCATCTTTCAGATCCAGTAGCCCCCCGAGTCCAGACCAAACTTTACTAAATGCAATAGCGCAAATTTTAAACTGGATAACTAAGGATCAAGTAGTGGGCCTACTTCACCATGGATCAAATAGTGGGCCAAGTTCACTGTAGATCAAATAGTGGGCCAAATTACTATAGATCAAGTAGTGGGCAATTCCAAATCTTCTGGGGTTTCTCTCTCTAGCAGTTTCTCTCGGCGCACGATTAGCGTGAAAGCTAACGTACGCCCACCGGAAAATGGGGAGGGGGCGGCCAGCAAAAAATGCTAAAAACGTTAAGAAAGATGAAATTAAGATTGCTGAGGGAAGAAGTGTTACTGTGGGAATCAATGTTACCCCTAATCAACAAGGGGAAATTCTCACAGCAGCACCGGTATTATTAGAAGCGAAGGAAATCAAAGCCACCACTCCAACTGGAGCAAGTGGAGCCAGGGAAACAGGAAGCAGTAATGAAGGAGCACAAAAAACACAGAGGGCACAAACAAAAGGAAAAGAGCAGGAGAAACCAGATTCAGAAATATGGCCAGTGTTACTAGTAAGAGTAGAAGGGACTAAGACGCCACTGAATAATGAGAACACGCTGACTACTATGGGACTAAATACAATCTTAATTGGGAATCAATCTAGTGGAGAGGGAGGAGACAAAACAGAACGGCCTCTGGAGATGGCAGCTGGAAAAGGAAACATACAACGGAGGCTACAACTGGAGCATAAGGAAAATGGAGGAAGAACATGGGCAAGTAAGGTAGAGGGAAATAAATTGGCTACTAAGGGAATGAAGCTTCGATTTGTTCCACCAACAATAATAAATGGGGAGAAGGTTGCAGAACCAACACAGGCAGATGTGAAAACTGAGAATGAGAAATGGAAGTTTGCGTTAATTAGGTATATTGTTGGAGGCACACCTACAATTAGGGGTGTTCATGGTTCGGTTTGGATCGGTTTTTTCCTAAAAAGAAACCAAACTAAGTAAGTAGGTTTTTCAAATATTTGAACCAAACCAAACCAAAGTCGGTTTTTTCTCGATTCGGTTTATGTCGGTTTTTCGGTTTTTTCGGTTATTTGTCGGTTTTTTCTTAAATATAAGACATACCCTACCAAACATATATTTCGGCGACCACATTTTCAATGTAACACTATCAATCAATTGCCCTTTGAGAAATTTATTATTTACCAAGATATATTGATGATAATTGAAACAAATAGTGATGAATAATTTAAGGACTCAATTAAAAATATATTATTTTTAACATGAAACAGATTCTTACACTTAACAAAAGAAAACTACCAATTAAACTAGAATGTAAAGGTAAAGAACTGTACTAAAAGTGCAAACGATTAATATTTACTATAAAAATTTTAAAACTTTGAACAAAAGTATACATATATATAGGTGTAATAATAAATTTAAAATAGTTACTCCTATATTTGGTTTGGTTCGATTTTTTTTAATTAAAACTAAACCCAAACCAAATTTGATCGGTTTTTAAATTTCAAAACCAAAACCAAACCAAAAAGTATCGATTTATTTGGTCGGTTTGATTTGGTTTTCGATTTGGTTCGAATTTTTGGATTTTTATGAACACCCCTACCTACAATTGCAGGAATAGAAAGATATGTTGCAGCTCAAAGGAACTTTGAGACTAAACCAAAAATATATTATCCCAATACAAGATACTTTGTGATAAATTTCAGTTGTGAGGAAGACAAGAGTCAATTGCTATGTGTAGGTCCTCATATGATGAACAATAAGCCGATAATTTTGAAGGCATGAACCAGTGATTTTAATTTTGATGAGGAAGAATTGAAAATTATTCCAATTTGGGTGAAACTACCAAACCTTCCATTAAGATGTTGGAGTACTATAGCTTTGAGCAAAATTGGAAGTGGGCTGGGTCTACCTTTGTATGCAGATGATTGTACTACTAATTCAACCAGAATTTCCTATGCTAGAATACTTGCGGAAATCGATGTTACAAGAGAATTTCCAAACAATGTTAAGGTGAAGGATCCACAATGAAGGATGTTTGAACAAGCATTATGGTATGATTGGAAGCCGATTTACTGTCCTAAATGCTTACAAATAGGACACAAATATCAAACAGAAAAGCAAAACCAGAATGAGAATAAGCCAGGGCCACAACAGAGGATGAAACAGCATCAGCAGAAAACAGAATGGAAGATTGTTGGAAACATAGACAATAACAAGAGTTTGCAGATCAATGAAACAGAAAAAACAATTCAGCAGGAAACGATACAACAAGGAGTTGATGATGATGCTGGAGATTGGAGAGAAGTGAGGGAACGATCAGCAGCAAAAAATCCACAGATTCCTCAGAATGGTAGCCATATAACAGTGTTGAATGGTTTCAAGATGCTAGTTGAAGGAGGAAAACCTAGGGGACAAAGCTCAAAGCAACATATTCAGACTAGTCCAGGGACATGTGGAGAGACAGGGGAAACAAGTGTGAGCAGCTAATTTTTGACCATGTTTGAACTCTTTTCCCCACTCATCTCACCAGTACCTCACTTCTCGCTCCATCTTTCCCGCTCCCATTTTTTCCCACGCTGGTCCCCTTATCCCACTAATAAAGTTATTCTTTATCCCACTAATAAATTTATTCCCTATCCCACTTATAAAGTTATTCCCACTCCTTGTCCCCCATATGTTCCCCATACACTTCCCCATTTCCCCACTCGACTCATGCCTCACCCCCACCTTTTGCAAGACTCACTCACATTGCACAGATACACGATCATCTGCACACACTCACATCCCAATCCCCATTTCCCCACTTTCTTCACATAAGTTATAAAGCACATACACATCTATATATAAAAGGAGGTGGAATCTGAAAAAAAAGAGAACGGACGAGAGAATATTTGGAAAACGAGAAGAACGAAAAAGGAAGCATCAGTTTTGGGCGGTTAACAAGAACAAAAAATTCCATTCTCACAAAGCACACAAAGTTGGGATTTTCCGTTCAAGATCCAGGTCTCAAAAAGTTCTCATTGAGTTTTCGGCTTATGGTTCACTGTTGTTCGTTGTTATTTCAAAAGTTCGACATTTTATATCTATTTGTTGGAGTTTTCTCGATACAGTAAAAATCGTCACCGCAAAGGTTCTTATTCTTCTCTTCATAGTTACAATTTGTGTTTAATAATTTGTGGAGAAGTTTAGTTCTATTGTAAATTTGTTCATTGGGACACATATCTTTAATTCAAATTAATTATAAAAAAAAAAATTAAACATTTCTTGGTGACACTATATAAATTATGTGATTACCGAGAGCATTTTCAATATTTATTCCAAGTATTTAGTAGCTATGGTTTAAACAAATTTCTGAATAGGCAACTTTAGAGTATACTAACTCAAGAATTAGTATTAATCTATAGTTACGATATAATAAATTATTTAACTAATCTATGAAAAGTACACATCAAGTTTTCCATTCTAGGACACTTTCAAACCCATTAAGATATGGTGTTACATGATATGGTATCATATAGTTCATGCCCTCATATTTGGATTTTATTTTTGAAACTAATTCAATGGAAATTTTTATAGCTTATGTTAAAGGTTTAGTTCGCTTTAATGTAACTTTATTTGTTCCCAAGGTCACGAGATTGGAAGTTCGCTCTAATGTTCCAAGCCCAAGGTTGTATGTCCTTGGAGGCCACCCCATCACAAGGCAGAAATAGGGCAGTACAAATGGTATAACAGACCCGATCATAATCAGACCTGCCATGCAACCCCCTGTGACAAATACAAAAACCATTCCTTAGAACTACAACAAAACTGTGATGACGTACAAAGGCAAGGAAATCATAGAAGAAGTGGGGGAAACTGGAGGTTTGACTCGATCAGGGAGGTGTTACTCTCCAGAGGAGTTAAGGAAGGCCAAGCAAATCAAAGAGGGACAATTGCCAATAAAGAAATCTGTCACGGAAGAAGAGGCAGAAGAGTTTTTGAAAAAGATGAAAGTTCATGACTAATCAATCATTGAATAGCTAAGAAAGACTCCTGTCCAAATCTCTCTACTATCTCTGCTCCTACACTCAAAAGAGCATGTCCGTGTACTAATCAAGACCTTAAACGAGGCACATATCTCAGAGAAGACCACAGTGAATGAGTTGGAGAAGATGGCCAATAGATTTTCAAGGTAAACAAAATCTCCTTTACTGATGATGAACTTCCCGAGGAAGGAGCCGGACACAATAGGGCTTTGCACCTGGTCGTCAAATATGAGGGGCATTATGTAAAGCGAGTCATGGTCGATGGAGGCTCGAGTGTAGATGTATGCCCTCTCTCTACTTTGTAAGGCATGAAGATCAACACAGACAGAATCTGACCCAGCAATGTTTGCATCCGGGCTTTTGACGGTTCAGCGAGAGATACCATTGGGGAGATCAACCTCTCTATGACGATTGGGCCGGTTGACTTTGAAATTGTCTTCCAAGTAGTGGACATGGACACTTATTATAACTTTCTTCTTGGAAAGCAATGGATCCATATGACTCGAGCTGTGCCATACACATTGCATCAGATGGTCAAGTTCGAACACAATAGGCAAGAGATTATTCTTCACGGAGAAGACGAGTCATCCATTTATAAAGACCCGTTAATCCCGTGCATTGAGGCCAAGGAAGGGTGTGAGTCCATTGTCTATGAAGCTTTCAAAGTGGTTTCTGTGGACCATGTTGAGTAAGGAAAATCCATTCTGCATCCTCGTCTTTCCACCATATCTGTAATGGTTGTTGCGGTTATGATGAGACAAGGTTATGAGCCATGGAAAGGCTTGGGGGCATCATTGCAAGGAATTTCGGATCCTATTTCTCCGTTTGGTAACCGGTGTACTTTTGGTTTAGGCTTCAGGCCAACACAAGCAGACGAAAACAAATCCTAACACCGCAAAAAACATGGATGGGTCTTACAACAGCCTATCCCTCCTATTTTCTACACTTTTGTCAAGTCACGACTCCGAAAGGGTCAAAATTCCTCGGCGCATGCAAACATTGATGAAATTTGCCATGGCCTCAGCCAGATATTTTTTGATGTGAATATGATCCAGGCTGGTGAAGGCACTAGTCATGCCAATATGCAACTAATTTACCCAAACACCATGCTCACCAACTGGAAAGCAACTTCTCTCCCCACAAGGAAAGAGTCTTGGTAGTTTGCTTTCGCAACTTTTTTTTTGTATTTTGGGTTACTTCCAGGGTTGTAATCCAAACATCTCAGTGTAATTGTTTTATTTTAATGTTAACCCTTCTATCCTTTCGAATTCAATGAAATGCAGTTCAGTTTCGTAGTAAGTTTTGTATCTTTCCCTTTTCCTAATTCCTGTCATTTTATTTCCATTTCAATTTTGTTAATGTCGGCTTTAATAACATGACATGTATGAGGAATTCACGCCCAGATCTTAAAAAGCTATCTAATATCGAAATAACGCATCAAGAGGTGGAATATGATGAAGATGAGGTTGTTGAGGAAATAAAAAGAGAGCTGGAACAATTTGAAAACAAACCTAAGCCCAACCTCAATGAAATTGAGCCAATTAATATCGGATGTCTTGAAGAAATTAGAGAAATGAAGATAAGCATTCACACCGAACATAAAACTAGAGATGCCTTGATTCAACTGTTATTTGCTTGGTCTTACGATGATTGCCGGGTTTAAGTGCCGATATAGTGGTTCATAAGCTTCCTACGTATCCTGATTTTCCACCAGTCCAACAAAAGCAACGAAAATTTAAAACAGACGTAAGTGATAAAATTAAAGAGGAAATAATGAAGCAATTGAGTACCAATGTGGTCAGAGCTATCCGATACACCACCTGGGTGGCGAATGTTGTGCATGTGCCGAAGAAGGATGGAAAGACAAGAGTCTGTGTTGACTACAGAGACCTAAACAAAGCAAGTCCAAAGGATAATTTTCCTTTACCAAATATCCATATTCTTGTAGATAATTGCGCAAAGCATGAGATACAATCGTTCGTGGATTGCTATGCTGGGTACCACCAAATTCTAATGGATGAAGATGATGCAGAAAAACCCGCTTTTACCACTCCATGGGGTACTTATTGTTACAGGGTTCTGCCATTCAGTTTAAAGAATGCAGGGTCAACTTACATGAGGGCCATGACCACCATTTTTCACGACATGATGCCCAAAAAGATTGAAGTATATGTCAATGAAGTCATCATAAAAGAAAGACACAGGCTGATCACGTGTGCGATTTGAAAAAGTTCTTCGAACGACTTCGAAGGTATGACCTTAAACTTAATCCAGCCAAGTGTGCATTTGGAGTTCCATCTGGGAAACTCTTCGGTTTTATAGTCAGCCGAAGAGGCATTGAATTGGATCCATCTAAGATAAAATCCATTCGAGATTTGCCACCTCCGAAGAACAAAAAGGAAGTCATGAGTTTACTCGGGAGGTTGAACTACATCAGTAGGTTCATTTCTCAGCTCACAACCATATGCGAGCCCATCTTTAAGTTGCTAAAAAAGTATTCCGCTATCAATTGGACGGACGATTGCCAAAAAGCCTTTGATAGGATCAAAGATTATCTGTCAAAACCCCATGTACTGGTCCCACCTGAACCTGGTAGGCCTTTGTTTTTTTATCTATCAGTGATGGATAATTCCTTTGGATGTGTTCTGGAGCAACATGATGCAACAGGCAAAAAGGAACAGGCAATCTACTATTTGAGCAAGAAGTTTACCAATTATGAGGTTAAGTACACCCTTTTAGAAAGCACATGTTGTGCCTTGACTTGGGTCGCTCAGAAGCTGAGACATTATCTTTTGGCCTACATTACTTACCTCATATCCAGAATGGATCCTTTGAAGTACATCTTCCAAAAGCCAATGCCCACTGGCAGGTTCGCAAAATGGCAAATCCTGCTCACAGAGTTCGACATCGTCTATGTCACTCACACTGCAATGAAAGCACAGGCTTTGGCAGATCATTTGGCAGAGAATCCAGTTGATGATTGTAAGCACGTGATTTTTGCTTCAGTTACACCAAAAAAGGAAAAAAAAAAAAAAAGGAAAATCAAAAATATATGTTAAAATGGTGTGTTAATTGTTATAGGTGCTAACCAATATGTGTGTAAGTTTATTTTAATTTTTACAATTTTTAGGAATTTTTAGTTTAATTTGTTGATTTGAAAAAAAAAAAAAAGGGAAAATCGGATTGGGCCCCAAAATGAGGCCCAAAGCCAAGGCAAGACCCAGTCCAAACCAGGCCTGCCCAGGCACGCCCCCAAAACGACGCCGTATAGGGCGTTCGATCTGAGCCGTCCGTCCAGGCCAATCCAACGGCTCAGGACCTTTTTCAGTAACCCATGTTCAAACCCGACCCAATAACCAATCCGACCCAACCCCTCACTTAAACCAAACGACCCCGTTTAACTATCAAACGACCCCGTCCCATTTCTCAGCATCAGATCTAAGCCGTTGAGATCATCTGATCTAACGGCTCAGATCCGATCAACCTCACCATATATAAACCTTCCCTTACACCCCACGCCCTCTATCCGAACCCCACCCCTCACTCGTCTCCTTCCCCGAACCCTGAAACCCCCAAACCCTAACGCCGCCCTAGTTTCCCTTCCACCAAAACCCGGCGGCATGAACGCCGGTGACCACCCCCTTCACACCCCTAAAGCATCCAACCACCTTGAACACGAATCCACTAACCACGAACCTCGAATCACCTCCTATCGTCTCGAATCTGGATTTGAAGATTCGAGACAAAACTCGATCTATGCCAAACCACCCCATCTTCATACCAGACACTCCCCTGACCTTCCTCGTGACCAAACCAAGCTTGGTTTGGTCCGAATCTACCCACAACTCCCTAAAAATCAGATCTGGAAATCCAGACTTTAGAACACATGCACCTGGGGAATCCGGCCGGTTTGGACATGGGTTTGAGGTCTAATAGACCTTAATCAAGGTGTTCTCATGTGAGAACACCCTGATTAAAGTTTGTTCGGCCTCAAAAGTTCGAAGATGAATCAGATTTGGGTCTGTTTGATTTAAACATTTTCGGTAAGTTTTCCTTTCTTTTGTGTTAGTTTTGATTAAGTGGTCAGCATGCTTTCATTGTGTTTGTTTGTTATTTTTTGTTTTTTTTCATTCGGATTTCTTTCATCTCTGTAAAGACCTTTTATTTGGTCGATTGTGTTCTGTGTATGATTCTGAATGTACTCTGTGATAAACATGATAACTCATATAGGCCCCAGTAATTGAACAAAAATTGTCTGATGCCCTTTAGATCCCTAAATGTATTGTTTATGTGAGCGACTGATTATTACCTGTTATAATTAGTATAGTCGACTCGATAAATGTCGTCGATTAGTTTGCTATAACTAATGAATCGAATGAGCTAGTATTTTCACGTAACTAATTGAACTCGGACACTGACTGAATGTCCCAGTAATGTTTGAAATGGTTTGTTGGCATTATAAAAATGACTAAAAGGGTTCAGTCTAGGCAGTCCTGAATTTGAACTCTCATCAGTTCAAAAATGCCCTGATGTTGCAATAGGCAGGGCAGTAATAATCCAGGGTTAACAAGGGTATTCTGGGGTGTTAAAAAGAACAGAAATAATTAGTTTAAATGAGCTGACAAGTAGGGTACTAATTTGGGATTAAACTAATGCCAATGGGGAACAAGACATAAGAGCATGGGAATTTAAAATGAATACTAAAATAATGCCCATAACTCTTGATTAAACAAAGCCAGGCGTGGGGAACCAATGGCTGGCATCAAGAGATGCTCAAGCATGGGTTTAACAGAGTATGGGCAGGCTGCAAGTTGCAGCAAAAAGGCAGCTTAACTGCACTGGTTCATTTGGCTTATAAATAAGCCATTTGAGAACTTAAAAGAGGGCTGGAGTTTTGAGTCTTAGGATGGACTTTTAGTCTTCAGAAAAAGAGAAAACAAAGGGTTGGAATTTTTAGTCTTAAGGCTGGAATCTTTAAGTCTTAAGAAAGAGTGCTGAGTTTAAAGAAAGCTGAATAACATAAGGTAGTTTCCAATAGACATTGTAACCAAACACTGCTTGAAAGTTGTACAAGGGTGCATATTGGTCAAAGCTGTCTTGGCTAAGTTCTGTTGCTTGCATTGGCTGAGTTGCTTGTTGGTTGTTGAACTATTAGTTTTACTGCATTTGAACCCTCAGTTACTGCTGTTATTTCCTTACTCTTTCCTGGGATTGCTGGCTTGGTGCCGACTATCTGCTAGTCCTTGTATTCTGGGAGATATTGTTGGTTAACTGTGGCTGTGGAAAACACTTGGTCTAGTTGGTTGTTGCTGTGTGTCTGCTGCTGCTGTATTTACTGCATACTGCCCAGCTGATCATTTCCTTCTTCTTTTGTCTCTCTATACCAGGTACATGACTAATACTCTGTCAAATGTAATTGGAAAGTTGAGCATGAATACAAAAGAAAAGACCTGAAGAGTGACTTTTATACATAAATTGTTACATTAGATATCATGTACTGTATAATAATTTTCATTCCTGTTTTGACAATGGAAGTAGCCTGTACGCCCAGTATATATCAATGTAGATTAGCTGAATGTTAGTTTATATATGTATGTTGTTAGGTGGAAATATTCCCAATATAATAGGTTGTATCTTAGACTTAGTTTAACTGTGTAGTATATTCTTTAATGTAGGCCAAGCATGAAAACTATCCCCTACTAGTTAATTTCTTTCCCTTTAATAGGCGATCCCTTTATACCACGCCAATAGAACCCAGAACGAGTTCACGGCCTCAACCTCACAAGGGTCGAGCCCAGGTCGAAGACAGACCAGGCAGGCCCGCATCGAACGAGCAGTGGCCCAGGTCTGGCCAACCGCGCGTGGGCTGGATTTGGGCCCATGATTATTCGTTTGGCCGACTGTGCACGCAGCTTCGGTCCTAATTTTGAAGCATTTCCTAATCACATTACAAACAACTTGCAAGCATGTAATTAATTAGGACTATCTACTGTTTTCAATTGATAGAGACGAATACGACAAGAAACATAGTTGCTATAGGATATCCTTTAAAAAATAAGAACGAGATGAGCCTCGACGAAAATAAACAAAACGCGCAGATGCGGGGCCCTTGTTAAATGTATATTATTGAAGCATTTAGTTTCCGGGACGGGTTGTTTAGCAAATCTCACAACCCTCCTAAAATAACAATACGTTAGTCTCTTTAGGATGCGCTTTAATAAGCCTTACCTTCTTAAAAACTCGGGTGCACATTTATGTGACCCAAATCCAAATCTCGACGGATTCGAAATGTATTTCTAATCACGGGTACATTGATTGTGACGTGATCCGAGAGGCATATCCATGACGTCGCTAATTCCTTTTAAAAGTAGAACGAGACGAGCCTCGTCAAAAATAAAAAATGTACACAGCCACGGGGCTCTCCAACTGTATATATATTAAAACACTTAGAATTCGGGACAGGTCATTTAGCGAATTTTACGGCCCTCCCCAAAACAACCATACGTTAGTTGCTTTAGGCGCGTCTTAAATAATTTATTTTTCTTAATTCGGGTGCACATTTATGTGACCCAAATCCAAATCTCAACCGAGTCGAGATATATCAATAACCACGGGTGCATTGATGTAACGTGGTTCGAGATATGTTTTCACGACGTTGCAAGTCCTATAAAAATAACAGTGAACGATAAAAGCGGATAAAAGATAAAATTGGCACATAGGTTCATAATTGTATTAAAAATCAGATAAATAAGCCGAATATAACAGTTGAGCGACCGTGCTAGAACCACGGAACTCGGGAATGCCTAACACCTTCTCCCGGGTTAACAGAATTCCTTATCCGGATTTCTGGTACGCAGACTGTAATATAGAGTCATTATTTTCCTCGATTCGGGATTAAAATTGGTGACTTGGGACACCCTAAATCTCCCAAGTGGCGACTCTGAAATAAATAAACAAATCCCCTTTCGATTGTCCTTTAATTGGAAAAACTCCTTGCGCCCCGCGGGCGCGAAAAAAGGAGGTGTGACAGCTCTGGCGACTCTGCTGGGGATGATTTCGACCCAGAACCACTGGTTCAGGGTTAAGAATTCGAGCTTAAAATAATTGTTATTATTTGGCTTTATTTATTATCTGATTTTTACATGTTTGAGCCTAATGTGCTAAATGCTGCTTTTACCGCTTTGATATTATTTGGACTGTATATAAACTGTGCCGAAACCCTTCTCTTCTTACCTCCGGGGAGAAGCTCGCCGGTCGAGACTCCCTATTCTGTTAGTGTCAATACCCGAAATAAGAAAGAGGACGGATAAGTTACGAAGCCGGACGGCCTTTTGGTTCCTGGTAAGTTGCCCCTCCTCGACTCGAGTTGTCCGCTCGGGTACACTGTCTAGAACACTGACCCAGGTTTTTGAACATAGAATAACGTGACTTCATGCCGGATCCCTAGTAGGAACGCTTATTTGCATCACGTTGCATTTTGACTTAGGGGACTCAACACAGGGGTTGGGTCCGTCTAGGACAAGCAACCTGATATGAAAAGACCATCCTAATGCATCCCATTTGTTTTCCGTGCATTTATTTGTCTCGAGCGTGCATGCTGACCAGTGTTTGAATAACGTAAAATTGGAAAAAAAAAAAAAAGGGGGAAGGAATAGCGGTTAAGGGGTTAATTGTTTATTTTTGAAAAAAAAGGGCCAATGCCAAAATACCGTCAAAACTCTGCCGAAATTTTGAGAAAATGAAAAGAAAACGTCTTATTAGTTTTGTTTTATTGAACGCAAAGGAAAAATAGAAGAACAAGAGAAAAAAAGGGTCGTCGTTCTGTGCAGGATGAGCACGGTAATAGAAGTCATGAAAGTTTTTAGACGTCTAAATAAAGTTTTTATTCACTTGGCATAATCACCCTAATAAATGTGCAGGATGAGCACGGTACAAAACGAACCTTTTTCACTAATGACCAAGGTCCCGTTTGAGTTGCGATTATGGTGGAACGACTTAGGCAAAAAAGGGCAAGACAAAGTAAGGAAATATCTGAAAGGTCTCCCGGACCTACTAAACATTCAGCCTCGGGGTGATATCATCAGATCATTGGTCACTTGTTGGGATTCCGCACACAACGTGTTCCATTTTTCGGACTTCGAGCTCACCCCGACGTTGGAAGAAATAGCAGGGTACATCGGGATTGATGAAGCCCCTTTTAGGTTCAAATACTTGATTGCACCTAGAGCTGTCACGGTACACAGGTTTTTGGATTTCCTAAAAATACCTCGGACGTTCCACCATCCAGATCTTGCCAAAGGATTCTGCAGTCTCCACCTCATATATGCTAGATACGACCACGTGGGCGGGTTCAATAAGCCGGATTTCAAACTATGCAGTAGAGGCAACCGACAAAAATGGGACGAACACAGGCTAGTGGCTTTTATGACAGCCTTTCTGGGTCTTATAGTGTTCCCTAGGAAAGATGGAAACATTGATCTAAGGATAACCGGGGTCGTCAATACTTTGCTTACCCAAGATAAAAGTACTCTGGCGCCTATGATTATGGCTGACATTTTCCGGGCTCTCACTGCTTGTCGAGCCAGGGGCGACTTTTTCGAAGGATGTAACCTACTGTTGCAAATGTGGATGACCGATCATTTATGCCATCGCTCCTCACTTTTGGGTTATGGTTCGCCAGAGAAAACTTGTATTGGAGAATTCTACACGAGAATCAAAGGGCTCAATTTACCTGAGGGAGTCACATCATGGACCTCATTTCTCCGAACTCTCACTGCCAGCCAAATCCAATGGACGCTCGGATGGTCACCTATCGAGGAAATCATATACATGCCGGCAACCCGGCCTCACTTTCTGTTGATGGGACTGAAAAGTATCCAACCCTATGCACCGTATCGGGTTTTGAGGCAACTTGGGAGGTACCAAGTGGTACCAAAAGATGAAGATTTGAGTACCCAAGTGATTGAAATCAGTCCGAACGGTCATTTCCCTGAAGAAGAAGTTCGCCAAATCTGGAGTGAATGCCAACATCTGACAGCAAACACTTGTGTGATTGATACGGCAAAAGGGGAAGTCGCCCCAGGATATCACGCTTGGTTTAGAGGTAGCCTGTCCTACGAAAGACCGGCTAAGAGGCCGCATCTCAAAGATTTCGTAGAATCATCCCAAGGGCAATGGAACTGGTTAGCAAAAGAGAAGGGTTATCGGGCAGAGATTGGCGATTTGAAGCTACAAATGGATAGTCTGAAATTCGATAATAGCGTACAAGTCGCGGCGGATCGAAGCGAAAAGAATAGATTGATCCAAGAGAACGAAGAGCTTAAGGCCCAAATCCAAAAATTGAGATTGTCTCTCGACGAGCAGCCCAGGAGTCGATCAGACCAGCGGTTGATAAAGGGTTTGAAAAGAGAGATCACGGAATGGCGAGACAGGTTAGAAGAATCTGAAAAGGTCATGGCAGAGTTCAGGGCACGGTGGGGAACAAGAGTAGATAAGCATCGCCGATGTCTGAACCAATTGAAACGTGACCACGAGAAGACTGTGGCCAAAATAAAGAGGGAGATGGCTACACTTGAGTTTAAAGCAGTTAAGCAGGCCGGGGACTTCCAATTGGAGAGTAGATACTGTTACGACTTGTTGGCCCAAATGAAGGAAGAAGTGCGGCAGCTGAGGGATCAGCATATACAGGACTCACAGGTATTCAAGACGTGCAGTGATCAGATAAGACACCTACTCATAAAGAAGAAACAAACCAGAGACAAGATCAGGGCCATTGCCCATGCCATCATCCGAAGGTGTCGGCGGTGTGAAAACATGACCTGCGCTACCATTCTCCCAGCAGTGATGGGTTATGTCAAACAGACCATGCACGAGTTGGAGCAGCTCGAAAGGGATCTCGCACCTAGAACCGCGAAAAGGCTGAATGATGCCTCGCGGGTCCCTAAGTTGGAAAATTAACCTCTGGTCGAGTCTTGTTTTAGTTGAGCTTTGATGTTTTCCCATATGTTGTTTTCCATTTTTCCTTCAATCAAATAGGGTCAAAGAACCGTGGAGTCTGTACTGTTGCTATTTTGTTTGAAGCAATGTGTAATAGCAAATTTTGATAATGAAATTAAGTGACTCCGGAAGAATTTCTATGTGTCTTTACTTTAAGGCAGAACTACGCCTGGTCTGATTCACGCGGGGACGTGATACGTAGGCAATCCCCATAAGATTCGACCGCTTTTAATAAATAAAGAAAAAATGTAAATAAAATAAAACGCGGGGTTTCGCAAAATACTTTAAAAAGAGACGAATGAACAAACCGAGATGACGCATGTTGTTTGAAGCAAAGCATGTAGAAACGGTTAACTGCCTAGGTGCATTGCATCCTCTATGTGTTATGATCAAATCTGTTAAGCTCTAACACTAACAAAGTTTGTTGTTGTCTGATATCAGACAGTTAGTTGTTAAAGAATTCTGGCAACACATTCATACCAAACCAGATCCAAAGGACCGGTAGCAACAAGCATGACTACTTCAGAGAATAGTAATGAGGAAGAAAGGCCGATGAGCCAGTTGCTAAAAGAGGCAATGGAAAAGATTGAAAGGATGGGACTAGAGATGCATGCAATGCAGCTAGCCCTAGCCAAAACACAAAAGAGTCCTGAAACACTGGGACACGTGCCGGAGTACCCTCACTCTGGCCCTTCCACAAGCCGCCCAAATCCCCTCTATCATCAAGAAAGAAGCCCTCATGATTCCCAAGCTCCACCACCCCATCAACCTCTCCCAACACCCAATATTCCCATTTTTGTGGGACCTGCATCAGCCCCTTTGCAGCGAACGACCAGTGAGCCATTGTTTCAGGCTCACGATACACAATACTATCCCCCTGAGCCTACATTCCACGCACCGGAACCACAGGCTTACAATCCCCATTTGGAAGTACCGGCAGAGGTTGAGAAGCCGATTAAGGCCCCTGAACAGGATGAAGTGTTGAGAAAGTTCAAAAGCCTGGAGCAATCCTTCAGGAACTTACACGGGCTGGGCAATCAAGTCAGCGTGGCATACAAAGATCTGTGCCCTTTCCCAGATGTCCAACTCCCGGCTGGGTTCAAGATGCCCAAGTTTGATTTATATGAAGGGCACGGTGATCCCATGGCACATTTGCGGGGATTCTGTAGCAAAATGAGAGGGGCAGGAGGCAAGGATGAGCTTTTGATAGCTTATTTCGGCCAAAGTCTGAGCGGATCTGCACTGGAATGGTATACCAGGCAGGATTTCAGCAGGTGGTACACGTGGGATGACCTGGCGCAGGCTTTTGCAGGTCATTTCCAATACAATCTGGAGATAGTCCCTGACCGTCTCACGTTATTGAGAACTGGGAAGAAACCCGGGGAAAGTTTTCGCGAGTTCGGGTTCCGCTGGAGAGAACAAGCAGCTAGGGTCGATCCTCCCATGAGAGAGGGAGAGATGGTAGACTACTTTTTGCAGACATTGGATCCAACCTACTTTGGTCACTTGGTGACAACGGTTGGAAAATCTTTCAACGAGGTGGTCAAAATAGGGGTCATGATAGAAGAAGGTTTGAGGTCGGACAAGATCTTAAACTATTCGGCACTTAAGGCCACAACCCAGGCTATTCAAAGCGGCACGGGAGGTGCGCTAAGAAGAAAGAAAGAAGAGGTTGCCACGATCGAGGCAGGCAGTTGGCCCAGGGCTGGCAGGCCACACTACAACCAACCCAGGCCTCACAGGTCAAACTACCCATACAACCCACCACAAAATTTCTATCCACCTCGAGAACCACATTGTTCCGTACACCAAGCCCAGGTATACACTCAGCCTCCGGTTCGCCCACAATGGCGCGCACCGGCTCCCCAGAACATATATGCACCACCACAAAACACTTACCCTCCACCAAGGGCATATAGAAATCCTTCAGGGGCAGGTTTCCGGGGAAATCCAGATGCCAGAAATGACAGGTTGCGGAAGCAAAGAACCTTCACCGAACTGGGAGAAACCTACACCGCTGTGTTCCACAAGCTGCGGCAATTGGGTTTGGTTAGTCCCGTCCATACTCGGGAACCAAATCCCCCGCCTCAGAATTTGGATCGTTCAATCAGTTGTGAATACTGTTCAGGGATGCTCGGGCACGATACCGAGAAGTGTTGGAAGTTAAGGCATGCCATACAGGATCTTATTGACACCAATAAGATCGAGGTCCAGACACCGGAGGCTCCTAACATCAACCAAAACCCACTGCCAACGCACCACGAAACTCACATGATTGAGTTGGTGTGTGAGGGAGGAGAATTAAGAAAACCCTCACAAACAGTGATGATGATCCAAGCTGCCCCAAAAGAAGTCTTAACCGGTGGAGGAACAAAGGTACAGTCGCAGGGAGAAGGCGTCAAGCCGGTAGTAATATGGGGGAAGAACCCGTCCGTCATAACAAGCAAACCCGAGCCAAGCAAATTGGTAATACCAGGGATCCTGCCCACACCGGCAGTCATGTTGAAAGGGGTATGTAGAGAACGGGTGACCATAAAGCCGGTGGTCCAACTGCCTATGCTTGACAGCAGGGCTGTGCCCTGGAAATATGAAAAAGCAGTGGTGACGTACCAAGGAAAACAGGTGGAAGAAGTCAGTTGTGAAGCGCAAGGGCTGACTCGATCAGGTCGATGTTTTGCTCCGGTGGAGTTAAGAAAAACCAACCCAGTGGCAACCAAGAAGCCAGTGTCAGAAGAAGAGGCTGAAGACTTCCTGAGGAAGATGAAAGTGCAAGACTATTCTGTGGTTGAGCAGCTGAGAAAAACACCTGCCCAGATCTCACTATTGTCCTTACTCCTCCATTCCGAGGAACATCGCCGGGCCCTGTTAAAGATATTGAACGAGGCCCATGTACCCAGTGAGATTTCTGTAAACCACCTGGAAACCATTGCTAGCAAGATTTTCGAGGTGAACAGAGTGACATTCTCAGATGATGACCTGCCGGTGGAAGGTACGGAGCATAACAAAGCTCTATACCTAGCTGTCAAATGTGAAGACTCGGTGGTAACCCGAGTATTGGTGGATAACGGCTCAAGCGCCAATATTTGTCCATTATCCACCCTGGACCAGTTAAAGATTGACCGTGGAAGAATCCGGGAGAATAGCATCTGTGTCCGAGGGTTTGACGGAAACGGAACAGCCACTGTGGGGGATGTTGTACTTGAACTAACCATTGGCCCGGTCCTGTTTACCATGGAATTCCAGGTATTGGACGCCACGGTATCTTACAACTTGCTGTTAGGACGACCCTGGATTCACGCAGCTAAAGCGGTGCCTTCCACCCTACATCAGACAGTGAAGTTCGAGTGGGAAAGACAAGAGGTCGTGTTGCACGGCGAGGATACAACATGCACCATGGGCGGAACCATTGTGCCTTTCATAGAGACCACTGATGACAAGGGTCCCTGGGTCTACCAGATTCTCGATACAGGGTCGGCCAACAAAATTTCTGAAGGAGAAATCATCCCGCACCCTAGGGTAGCTGCCGCAACAGTAATGATGGTATCAGAAATGCTGGGTAATGGGTTTGTGCCGGGAAAAGGCCTGGGAGTTGAACTTCAAGGGATAGTCCAACCTGTCTCCCTTCCTAAGAATCTGGAAACTTTCGGGTTGGGATTCAAACCAACCGCAGCAGACAGGAAGCAAGCGCGAAAAATGAAGAAGAGGGTCTGGTTTCTGCCTAAACCAGTGCCACGCCTCTCAAGGTCTTTTGTTAAAGCAAGTGCCAAGGGGTCAGCGATCCCAAAGATTCGAGGACCTTTGATCGGTATAAATGAAGACCTCAATCAGAGTTTTGAAAGGCTATTTGCGGATGTCAGTATGGTGGAAGCTGGAGAGGGTTCCAGCAGAGCAGAGATACAATTCGTGGGGCCTAAGGCCAAGACCAACAATTGGACGGTTACTCCTCTTCCTGTCCGAGGGGAGTCTTGGTAGTAGGCTTTGATTAATGTTTTGTTTGTTTGTTTGTTTGATCGGATTATTCAAGGGTGTAATCCCAGTTTTACTTTCGTTTTGTAAAAGTGTGAACCCTTTTTATCCTGCAAATTTAATAAAGTTCTTTTCTTTTGTCCCATTTTAATTTCTTGTTTTGTTCTTTTTCTTTCTGAACAGTTCTCTTTTTACTGGTCCTAATGACATGGCATGCACAGCGGATCTTCGACCTAGTCTAATAAATCAATCTGAATCTGACTCAACAATGCAAGAGGTCGTTTGTGATAATGAATCCGAAGGTGACGAAGGGGAAGCCTTCGAAGAAATAAACCGAGAACTGTGCCAATTTGAAGAGAAACCCAAGCCTAACCTAAATGACACTGAGGCTGTGAACCTAGGAGACGCTGATAACATCCAAGAGACCAAAATTAGCATCCACATTGAGCCGAATGTCAAAGCAGAATTGATCGAAACTCTCAGGGAATTCAAAGATGTTTTTGCATGGTCATATGATGATATGCCTGGATTGAGCACCGATTTAGTGGTTCACAAATTGCCCACTGACCCGGCATACCCTCCGGTCAAGCAAAAACTAAGGAAATTTAAAACAGAAATGAGTGTAAAGATCAAAGAAGAAGTGATTAAGCAGTTGCAATCGAAGGTCATTCGGGTCACTCGATATCCCGAGTGGTTGGCCAATGTGGTACCAGTCCCAAAGAAGGATGGAAAAATCAGGGTGTGCGTCGACTACCGCAACCTTAACAAAGCAAGTCCCAAGGACAATTTCCCGTTACCCAACATTCATATCCTGATCGATAATTGCGCTGGGCGCGAGATCGGATCCTTTGTGGATTGCTATGCGGGTTATCATCAGATCCTAATGGACGAAGAGGATGCTGAGAAGACAGCGTTTATTACGCCATGGGGAACCTACTGCTATCGGGTAATGCCGTTCGGGTTAAAGAACGCCGGGGCAACGTACATGCGAGCAATGACTGCTGTGTTTCATGACATGATACACAAAGAAATAGAGGTGTACGTCGATGATGTGATCATCAAATCTTGGCGTCAGGAGGACCATGTGGCAGACCTAAGGAGATTTTTCCAAAGACTCCGGAGGTATGATATCAAGCTTAACCCGGCCAAATGCGCATTCGGGGTTCCATCAGGAAAGTTGCTAGGATTCATCGTCAGTCGACGGGGGATTGAGTTAGACCCATCCAAAATTGAATCCATCCGAGACCTGCCACCGCCAAGGAACAAAACAGAGGTAATGAGTTTGCTGGGTAGACTCAATTACATCAGCAGGTTCATCGCTCAACTCACAGCAACTTGTGAGCCCATATTTCGGCTACTGAGAAAGGATGCTGCAGTAGGTTGGACGACAGAGTGTCAGGAGGCTTTCGACCAAATCAAAGGGTATCTGTCTAATCCACCCGTATTGGTCCCGCCTAAGCCCGGGAAACCCCTAATCCTTTACCTGACGGTCTTGGAAAATTCATTTGGTTGTGTACTGGGGCAACATGATGACACAGGGAGGAAGGAGCAGGCCATCTACTATCTTAGCAAGAAATTCACAGTGCATGAGGTCAAGTACACTCAACTCGAGAAAACATGCTGCGCCCTAACTTGGGTAGCTCAGAAGTTGAAGCACTACCTGTCTTCATACACTACTTATCTCATATCCCGTTTGGACCCGTTGAAGTATATCTTTCAGAAACCTATGCCCACGGGAAGGTTGGCAAAATGGCAAATTCTGCTCACAGAATTTGATATCATCTACGTGACAAGGACGGCCATGAAAGCCCAGGCACTGGCAGACCATTTGGCAGAGAATCCCGTTGATGAGAAATACGAGCCCTTAAGAACGTATTTTCCTGACGAAGAGGTGATGCATACGAAATGAGTTGGAATTGCCTGAGGAACCGGGTTGGAAGCTTTTCTTCGATGGAGCTGCAAACGCGAAAGGGGTTGGAATAGGAGCAGTACTCATTTCTGAAACAGGACGGCATTATCCTGTTACGGCTCAACTACGCTTCTATTGCACCAACAATATGGCCGAATATGAGGCTTGCATTCTGGGTCTGCGCTTGGCTGCTGACATGGGTGTCCAAGACGTCTTGGTCTTGGGAGATTCGGACCTCTTGGTACATCAAATTCAGGGTGAATGGGAAACACGAGATCTAAAGCTCATACCATACCGACAATACTTGCATGATCTGAGCAAGAAATTTCGATCGGTAAAGTTCAAACACATCCCGAGAATTCACAATGAGGTTGCGGATGCCTTAGCCACCTTAGCATCAATGCTGCACCACCCTGACAAAATGTATATTGATCCTCTGCATATCCAAGTCCGTGATCAGCACGCCTACTGCAATACCATAGAAGAAGAAGCAGATGGCGAACCCTGGTTTCATGATATTAAGGAATACCTCAGAATGGGAATATACCCGGAACATGCCTCTGGAGACCAAAAAAGAGCCCTTAGGCGTTTGTCGAATGGTTTCTTCTTCAGTGGAGGAGTATTGTACAAAAGAACCCCGGATTTGGGATTGTTGAGATGCGTAGATGCCAGTCAAGCAATGACGGTCATGGAAGAGGTACATGCGGGAGTTTGCGGACCACACATGAGCGGATATGTATTGGCGAGAAAGATCCTTCGAACAGGGTGTTATTGGCTCACCATGGAACGCGACTGTATCACTTTTGTGAGGAAATGCCATCAGTGCCAGATACACGGAGATTTGATTCATTCTCCGCCAACAGAGTTACATACGATGTCAGCACCTTGGCCGTTTGTGGCCTGGGGCATGGATGTCATTGGGCCCATCGAGCCAGCAGCGTCCAACGGTCACAGGTTCATTCTAGTGACCATTGATTACTTCACCAAATGGGTTGAGGCTAAAACCTTCAAGTCGGTAACCAAGAAGGCAGTGGTGGACTTTGTTCACTCCCATATCATCTGCAGATTTGGGATCCCAAAAGTGATCATCACGGATAACGGTGCGAATCTTAATAGCAGCCTGATGAAAGAGGTATGCCAACAATTCAAGATTACACACCGCAATTCCACCCCATATCGTCCTAAGGCAAATGGAGCAGTCGAAGCAGCCAATAAGAATATCAAGAAGATACTGCGAAAAATGGTGGAAGGGTCCAGACAGTGGCACGAGAAATTGCCCTTTGCTTTGTTGGGTTACCGCACTACCGTCCGGACTTCCATAGGCACAACTCCTTATTTGTTGGTGTATGGAACTGAGGCCGTGATACCAGCGGAGGTCGAAATTCCGTCCCTCCGAATTGTCGCTGAAGCCGGGATTGGTGATGATGAATGGGTCAAAGCTCGATTGGAACAGTTGAGCCTGATAGATGAGAAAAGATTGGCAGCAGTGTGCCATGGTCAGCTGTACCAGAAGAGAATGGCAAGAGCGTATAATAAAAAGGTGCGCCCCAGGAAGTTTGAAGTAGGGCAGCAGGTATTAAAGAAGATCCTCCCACATCAGGTCGAGGCAAAAGGCAAATTCGCCCCAAATTGGCAAGGGCCTTATGTCGTGACCAGAATATTGTCCAACGGTGCTTTGTGTTTGACAGATGTCGAAGGTAGATGTGTCGACATGGCTATCAATTCAGATGCAGTCAAGAGATATTATGCGTAATTTCTTTAAATTATGGCAATTTTGGTTTATTTGTTTGTATTTGGCATTTGTTGAATAATGAGATGACGGAGGCAATTCTTTCTTCTATCCAAACACTTTTAACCCTCGCTTCCCCCTTTGAGCATTAAGCAAATTCTTTCAATACCCCTCTTTTGGAATCACTAATGGGAAAGATACGAAAAAAAAGAAAAGAAAAGAAAGGAAAAGAAAAGAAAAAGAAAAAGAAAAGGAAAAGAAAATGAAAAGAAAGAAAAGAAAAATCAAGGAATATAAAACCGTGGGAACTACGTTTGACCTGATTCCTCGAAGAGGATACGTAGGCGCCTCACGGCTCGGTCATAGTATGCATCATAGTAAATATAGGATGCATAATGTACATAGTGTGCATAATAGGCACAATGTGCGTAAACGCACATAGCTCAGCATAAGCATAAAAAATAAATCCCCCAAGCAAGAAAACTGGGGCAGAGGTTATGTTTTAAGTTCCAACAAAGGTTTGATTCCAAAAGTTGTAGCACATCACCCTTCAAGTTGTTTTCATTTTATAGCCTTTCTTCAATCCCACACCAAAACCAACATCGACATCCAAAAGACCTCCCGATCAATGTTCGAGAGATGCCAAATCCGGCAAATAAGGCCGAGAATAATACACTGATCCCCAGCAAAGAAAAGGATCGTAAGACTGGGAATGAGTTGATAGTCAAAAGAATCCCCGGAAGAGAGGGTCGTATCTACAACACACCGGATTCTCGAAAGAAATAAAATGAGAGAGTCTTATCGGTGAAAACCTTCACAGGCACCGAGAGGCGATGTAAGATGAGGGATGTGAAATGAGAGAGTCTTATTGGTGAAAACCCTCACAGGCACCATAAGGCGCCGGGAGATGAGAGAAAAGAGAGAGTCTCATTAGTGAAAACCCCTCGAAGGGCACTATGAGGCGACAAGATAGAGCAGCAAAAGCTACCACATTCGCAACAAGATGAACATCCATTTATCATCCCCAGCAAGTCAGACCGTCGGACAAATCGATTGATACAAATAGACTGGGTCGGGAATCTATGGTGCACGTCATGATCATGGGGACCAGTTGCGTCCTCCAGATAAGTTCTTTGGATTGTCTCCTCCCACAAAATATTGGTTCAGAAAGTTTTCTTTTTTTCCATATCTTTATTTCTTTTCCTAAAATGTGTCTTGAAAGGATTTTTCAAAGCTTATTACCAGGAACCAAAGGGGAATTCATCCAGTGCAGGATAATACAAACAGTCTTAAAGGCCGGTCCCGGGCAATGCAGTAATTGTGCCCGGAAATTTTGGAAGAAGTAAGCTCCAAAAGGGAGTGGTTTCAGGAGTTAGAAGCAGACTCCCACATCATGTGTTTAAAGAGAAAGAAGAAAAGGGGATAAATTGAAAACCAATCCCCAGCCGGCTAGAGACCCCCAACAGGCAACTTTGCCCGCCAACCAATTATGGGGACAAAGAGCAAGAGAAAGGGAAGAGAGAAAAATGGCTTGCCAGAAAGGCACCACCACGATTAAAACTGACTAAATCCTTTTGTCTGTTGCAGGAGATCAAAGAATTGATGATGGCAGCAAGATGCACCGCCATGGAAGTCACCAAAAATCGGGGCAGAAAATTTTCTGCCGATTGTCGAAAATTTTCTGGAAGAACGGGAAAGCAATTTCAATACTTTTAAGTTCTAGGTCGCCCACCAGTATAATGCGGGAATACTTTTAAGTTCTAGGTCGCCCACCAGTATAATGCGGGAATACTTTTAAGTTCTAGGTCGCCCACCAGTATAATGCGGGAATACTTTTAAGTTCTAGGTCGCCCACCAGTATAATGCGGGAATACTTTTAAGTTCTAGGTCGCCCACCAGTATAATGCGGGAATACTTTTAAGTTCTAGGTCGCCCACCAGTATAATGCGGGAATACTTTTAAGTTCTAGGTCGCCCACCAGTATAATGCGGGAATACTTTTAAGTTCTAGGTCGCCCACCAGTATAATGCGGGAATACATTTAAGTTCTAGGTCGCCCACCAGTATAATGCGGGAATACATTTAAGTTCTAGGTCGCCCACCAGTATAATGCGGGAATACATTTAAGTTCTAGGTCGCCCACCAGTATAATGCGGGAATACATTTAAGTTCTAGGTCGCCCACCAGTATAATGCGGGAATACATTTAAGTTCTAGGTCGCCCACCAGTATAATGCGGGAATACTTTTAAGTTCTAGGTCGCCCACCAGTATAATGCGGGAATACTTTTAAGTTCTAGGTCGCCCACCAGTATAATGCGGGAATACTTTTAAGTTCTAGGTCGCCCACCAGTATAATGCGGGAATACATTTAAGTTCTAGGTCGCCCACCAGTATAATGCGGGAATACTTTTAAGTTCTAGGTCGCCCACCAGTATAATGCGGGAATACTTTTAAGTTCTAGGTCGCCCACCAGTATAATGCGGGAATACATTTAAGTTCTAGGTCGCCCACCAGTATAATGCGGGAATACATTTAAGTTCTAGGTCGCCCACCAGTATAATGCGGGAATACTTTTAAGTTCTAGGTCGCCCACCAGTATAATGCGGGAATACTTTTAAGTTCTAGGTCGCCCACCAGTATAATGCGGGAATACTTTTAAGTTCTAGGTCGCCCACCAGTATAATGCGGGAATACTTTTAAGTTCTAGGTCGCCCACCAGTATAATGCGGGAATACATTTAAGTTCTAGGTCGCCCACCAGTATAATGCGGGAATACATTTAAGTTCTAGGTCGCCCACCAGTATAATGTGGGAATACTTTTAAGTTCTAGGTCGCCCACCAGTATAATGCGGGAATACTTTTAAGTTCTAGGTCGCCCACCAGTATAATGCGGGAATACTTTTAAGTTCTAGGTCGCCCACCAGTATAATGCGGGAATACTTTTAAGTTCTAGGTCGCCCACCAGTATAATGCGGGAATACATTTAAGTTCTAGGTCGCCCACCAGTATAATGCGGGAATACATTTAAGTTCTAGGTCGCCCACCAGTATAATGCGGGAATACATTTAAGTTCTAGGTCGCCCACCAGTATAATGCGGGAATACTTTTAAGTTCTAGGTCGCCCACCAGTATAATGCGGGAATACATTTAAGTTCTAGGTCGCCCACCAGTATAATGCGGGAATACATTTAAGTTCTAGGTCGCCCACCAGTATAATGCGGGAATACATTTAAGTTCTAGGTCGCCCACCAGTATAATGCGGGAATACTTTTAAGTTCTAGGTCGCCCACCAGTATAATGCGGGAATACATTTAAGTTCTAGGTCGCCCACCAGTATAATGCGGGAATACATTAAGTTCTAGGTCGCCCACCAGTATAATGCGGGAATACTTTTAAGTTCTAGGTCACCCACCAGTATAATGCGGGAATACATTCAGCTCTAGATTTTGGAATCAGTCACCCCACCTGAAGACGGAAGGGTACAACAGAGATCCCCAAACGGGAAACAATGAAATCCCAGCACCAAGAAGCAGACAACTGCAGAGGCAAGCGCACAATGCAAAAGGAAAAAGGAACGCGTCTCAAAAGAAGCAGTTTGGGAACGTTGTAGCATGCCCAGTATAACGGTGCTGATGAAGAAACATACCACTGAAGAAACCATTGGAAGATTTAAAGAAGAAAGCCGTATCCCCAGCGGATCAAGCAAAGTGATGAAAACTGGCATTCAAACGTCAGCAAAGGGCCAACATCATCTACCAAAGTCACAAGATAAAGGCATCAGAGGAAAGCGTTAGCCGACAAGAAAGCAAGGCAACAAGAACAAGTTGAAGATGGATGAGATTTCAGAATCCTCAGTTTAGCTTAGCTTCTTGTTTTCCTTTTAGAGCAATGTAATAGGGAGATCGGTTGAGCAGTAGCATCCTACAGCAGCATACAACAGCGCACAACGGCAGCAAACACTACGGTCACACGATAGTCCCAGCTACCAAAATTTCCCGAACTACATTGATCTGATTCCTCTTCAGCCCAGGATATGTAGGAAACCTCTGAAGCAAAGGTTCGGTCAAATCTTTTTCAAAAATGCTTCACACGGAGTATTCGGACGGGCAAAAATCGCTCGCTTATCTTTGCGCGAAAACCCTTCGTGTCTTCGTGCAAAGAGGGGCAGCTGTAAGCACGTGATTTTTGCTTTACGAGCAATCGCTCCAAAAGAAAATAAAAATAGTGACAAATGATTTCGCTGTACAATTGTTCGAGTTTTTCGTGACATGTGCTAACCAATATGTGTGTAAGTTTATTTTAATTTTTACAATTTTTAGGAATTTTTAGTTTAATTTGTTGATTTGAAAAAAAAAAAAAAAAAGAAGAGAAGAAAAGGGAAAATCGGATTGGGCCCCAAAATGAGGCCCAAAGCCAAGGCAAGACCCAGTCCAAACCAGGCCTGCCCAGGCACGCCCCCAAAACGACGCCGTATAGGGCGTTCGATCTGAGCCGTCCGTCCAGGCCAATCCAACGGCTCAGGACCTTTTTCAGTAACCCATGTTCAAACCCGACCCAATAACCAATCCGACCCAACCCCTCACTTAAACCAAACGACCCCGTTTAACTATCAAACGACCCCGTCCCATTTCTCAGCATCAGATCTAAGCCGTTGAGATCATCTGATCTAACGGCTCAGATCCGATCAACCTCACCATATATAAACCTTCCCTTACACCCCACGCCCTCTATCCGAACCCCACCCCTCACTCGTCTCCTTCCCCGAACCCTGAAACCCCCAAACCCTAACGCCGCCCTAGTTTCCCTTCCACCAAAACCCGGCGGCATGAACGCCGGTGACCACCCCCTTCACACCCCTAAAGCATCCAACCACCTTGAACACGAATCCACTAACCACGAACCTCGAATCACCTCCTATCGTCTCGAATCTGGATTTGAAGATTCGAGACAAAACTCGATCTATGCCAAACCACCCCATCTTCATACCAGACACTCCCCTGACCTTCCTCGTGACCAAACCAAGCTTGGTTTGGTCCGAATCTACCCACAACTCCCTAAAAATCAGATCTGGAAATCCAGACTTTAGAACACATGCACCTGGGGAATCCGGCCGGTTTGGACATGGGTTTGAGGTCTAATAGACCTTAATCAAGGTGTTCTCATGTGAGAACACCCTGATTAAAGTTTGTTCGGCCTCAAAAGTTCGAAGATGAATCAGATTTGGGTCTGTTTGATTTAAACATTTTCGGTAAGTTTTCCTTTCTTTTGTGTTAGTTTTGATTAAGTGGTCAGCATGCTTTCATTGTGTTTGTTTGTTATTTTTTGTTTTTTTTCATTCGGATTTCTTTCATCTCTGTAAAGACCTTTTATTTGGTCGATTGTGTTCTGTGTATGATTCTGAATGTACTCTGTGATAAACATGATAACTCATATAGGCCCCAGTAATTGAACAAAAATTGTCTGATGCCCTTTAGATCCCTAAATGTATTGTTTATGTGAGCGACTGATTATTACCTGTTATAATTAGTATAGTCGACTCGATAAATGTCGTCGATTAGTTTGCTATAACTAATGAATCGAATGAGCTAGTATTTTCACGTAACTAATTGAACTCGGACACTGACTGAATGTCCCAGTAATGTTTGAAATGGTTTGTTGGCATTATAAAAATGACTAAAAGGGTTCAGTCTAGGCAGTCCTGAATTTGAACTCTCATCAGTTCAAAAATGCCCTGATGTTGCAATAGGCAGGGCAGTAATAATCCAGGGTTAACAAGGGTATTCTGGGGTGTTAAAAAGAACAGAAATAATTAGTTTAAATGAGCTGACAAGTAGGGTACTAATTTGGGATTAAACTAATGCCAATGGGGAACAAGACATAAGAGCATGGGAATTTAAAATGAATACTAAAATAATGCCCATAACTCTTGATTAAACAAAGCCAGGCGTGGGGAACCAATGGCTGGCATCAAGAGATGCTCAAGCATGGGTTTAACAGAGTATGGGCAGGCTGCAAGTTGCAGCAAAAAGGCAGCTTAACTGCACTGGTTCATTTGGCTTATAAATAAGCCATTTGAGAACTTAAAAGAGGGCTGGAGTTTTGAGTCTTAGGATGGACTTTTAGTCTTCAGAAAAAGAGAAAACAAAGGGTTGGAATTTTTAGTCTTAAGGCTGGAATCTTTAAGTCTTAAGAAAGAGTGCTGAGTTTAAAGAAAGCTGAATAACATAAGGTAGTTTCCAATAGACATTGTAACCAAACACTGCTTGAAAGTTGTACAAGGGTGCATATTGGTCAAAGCTGTCTTGGCTAAGTTCTGTTGCTTGCATTGGCTGAGTTGCTTGTTGGTTGTTGAACTATTAGTTTTACTGCATTTGAACCCTCAGTTACTGCTGTTATTTCCTTACTCTTTCCTGGGATTGCTGGCTTGGTGCCGACTATCTGCTAGTCCTTGTATTCTGGGAGATATTGTTGGTTAACTGTGGCTGTGGAAAACACTTGGTCTAGTTGGTTGTTGCTGTGTGTCTGCTGCTGCTGTATTTACTGCATACTGCCCAGCTGATCATTTCCTTCTTCTTTTGTCTCTCTATACCAGGTACATGACTAATACTCTGTCAAATGTAATTGGAAAGTTGAGCATGAATACAAAAGAAAAGACCTGAAGAGTGACTTTTATACATAAATTGTTACATTAGATATCATGTACTGTATAATAATTTTCATTCCTGTTTTGACAATGGAAGTAGCCTGTACGCCCAGTATATATCAATGTAGATTAGCTGAATGTTAGTTTATATATGTATGTTGTTAGGTGGAAATATTCCCAATATAATAGGTTGTATCTTAGACTTAGTTTAACTGTGTAGTATATTCTTTAATGTAGGCCAAGCATGAAAACTATCCCCTACTAGTTAATTTCTTTCCCTTTAATAGGCGATCCCTTTATACCACGCCAATAGAACCCAGAACGAGTTCACGGCCTCAACCTCACAAGGGTCGAGCCCAGGTCGAAGACAGACCAGGCAGGCCCGCATCGAACGAGCAGTGGCCCAGGTCTGGCCAACCGCGCGTGGGCTGGATTTGGGCCCATGATTATTCGTTTGGCCGACTGTGCACGCAGCTTCGGTCCTAATTTTGAAGCATTTCCTAATCACATTACAAACAACTTGCAAGCATGTAATTAATTAGGACTATCTACTGTTTTCAATTGATAGAGACGAATACGACAAGAAACATAGTTGCTATAGGATATCCTTTAAAAAATAAGAACGAGATGAGCCTCGACGAAAATAAACAAAACGCGCAGATGCGGGGCCCTTGTTAAATGTATATTATTGAAGCATTTAGTTTCCGGGACGGGTTGTTTAGCAAATCTCACAACCCTCCTAAAATAACAATACGTTAGTCTCTTTAGGATGCGCTTTAATAAGCCTTACCTTCTTAAAAACTCGGGTGCACATTTATGTGACCCAAATCCAAATCTCGACGGATTCGAAATGTATTTCTAATCACGGGTACATTGATTGTGACGTGATCCGAGAGGCATATCCATGACGTCGCTAATTCCTTTTAAAAGTAGAACGAGACGAGCCTCGTCAAAAATAAAAAATGTACACAGCCACGGGGCTCTCCAACTGTATATATATTAAAACACTTAGAATTCGGGACAGGTCATTTAGCGAATTTTACGGCCCTCCCCAAAACAACCATACGTTAGTTGCTTTAGGCGCGTCTTAAATAATTTATTTTTCTTAATTCGGGTGCACATTTATGTGACCCAAATCCAAATCTCAACCGAGTCGAGATATATCAATAACCACGGGTGCATTGATGTAACGTGGTTCGAGATATGTTTTCACGACGTTGCAAGTCCTATAAAAATAACAGTGAACGATAAAAGCGGATAAAAGATAAAATTGGCACATAGGTTCAT